>NC_057801.1:283351035-283651035 GCF_018294505.1 Triticum aestivum | reverse complement strand
AAAACTTCACAACACAGAACTCAACAGGAAATCTCATAAGCTCTGTTAGTGCAAGAAAGAAAAACCACCACATAAGGTACTGTAATGAACTCATTCTTTATTTATATTGGTGTTCAACCTACTATATTCCAACTTCTATATGGTTCATACCCACCGATACTAGCCATAGATGCATCAAAATAAGCAAACAACAAACAAAAAATAGAATCTGTCAAAAACAGAACAGTCTGTAGAAATCTGTAACTCTCAAATACTTCTGGAACACTAAAAATCCTACACAAATAGGAAGTCCTGGGAAATTTGTCTTTTGATCTACAGCAAAAGGAATCAACGCAAAATCACGTTTCTGTGAATTACTAAAATTATTTTCGTGCGCACCAAGTTTCTGTTTTTTAGCAGAATCAAATTAACTATCACCGTAGGTTATCCTATAGGTTCTACTTGGCACAAACACTAATTAAAACATGAAAACACATCTAAACAGAAGCTGGATGAAATATTTATTACTAAATAGAAGCAGAAAGCAAGAAACAAAAATAAAATTGGGTTGCCTCCCAACAAGCGCCATCGTTTAACGCCCCTAGCTAGGCATAAAAGCGAGAATAGATCTAAGTAGTGCCATCTTTGGCACTCAATTCATTGGCGCCTGCCTGGTCTTGATCATCATTGCTTGCGTCACGAGCACCTCGCGAGGTACTCCTTGCCTTGATCTCTCCGCCTCCTCGCGAGCCCGCCTGACGAGGCCGCCCCTGAGGAAGCCTTGTGTCGTCCGCCCGGCGAGGCTTGGCCCCTCGCGAGGGTCTTGAGCTTGGGTTGATGTAGACGGGCCGTACTGGGCCACTCCATGAGCCACGCCGCAGGCCGCAGGCAGGCAAGTCTGGGGACCACCGTTCCCAGAACGCCAATAGTAGCCCCCGGGCCCAAGGCATGCTCGGACTTGGCTTAGCAACGAAGCCAAAGGGCAAGTGCCTAGCACCGCGGGCCCCAATAGCCTGCAGCCTTGCTTGCCGCGTGGCGGTTGATTGGATGTGGGCATCTCCACTTCCCTACTCCCCCCTAATATCCGCCTGGCTAGGCGGCCACGAAGCTTTACACAGTTATTCCCCTTCGCAGCCCGCGTGCTTCCTGTTCCCCTTTCTCCCTCGAACCTCTGTTTTCCGCTTCCAATTTGACCTGAGGTCTGTCCTGCTCCATCGCCATGGCGCCAACTAGCGAAGAGAAAGGGAAGAAGCATGCGTCCTCATCCAGCCCGCCTCTGGCAATCGGGCCCACCGTCGGTCGGTCGCTGGTGCTCAATCTGGATGCCTTGGAAAAGGTCCGCCCCGCACTCGCCACCAACTTCAACGAGTGCGGAAAGATGACGTCTTGGCCTGCGTCCCAGGCCTCCGACGACAGGATCGCGACGGATGTTCGATTCTTCGTCGACGCCCTTTGGGCTGGCCTAGTTCCTCCCTTCTCCGCCTTTTTCAATGCGGTACTTTCCCAGTACCAGATCCATATGATGCATCTTGATCCTCAATCCGTTACCCTTCTTTCTGTCTTCGCCTTCGTATGTGAAGCCATGGTGGGCATTGCTCCTTCCATTGCCCTCTTGCGTCACTTCTTCTCCTTGTTCCTGACCGACCCCCCGCAGTGCTCGGGGTGCGTGAGCTTCTAGGCTGTGGCAGAGGCGGCCGCCTTGGGGATTTATTTTAGCCTTTCACCTTCCATGAGTGGTTTCCGGACGCGATGGCTGTATGTGGATGTCAGACTGCCCAGCCCCCTACTCTCGCATCCGACATTGCCCGCTATCCCCAATACGGGCTGTGGCCACGAGAGGCTCGTTAGCCCCCAGCTTTCCTTCGTCTGGCGCCGACTGGGAGGTTGAGAGCGCTCGACGTGATGGCGCCCCAGGTGGTGAAGGAGTTCCTCCAGTGTTGGATTGCTCCTCTCCAGCGCCCCTCCCGGCCGATGTGGGCCCTGACCGGGTATCAGGACCACATGAGGCTCCAGGATACGGTGTTGGCGCCTGAAATGCTAAAGAAGGTGCTGGAGGTCTTCACAGGCGACCCCTCGCCGGGCGATATCCGGCACGGGGGCAACCTCCTGTATCTCTGCTCGGGCGGAGCCGAGTTCGCGAGGCAGATGCCTCACTTCGACGAGTGGGGGTTGCGCCCGGCCGGCCTCGTGGGGCCTCGTGAGAATCCCGTTGCCGTGGCTCCCTTCCCTGTCGCCAACACCTATCTTGCCTCTGGAGGGGGTGCAGGGAGGCAAGCATCGCCTGGAGGCTGGAGGCTCTAGTGTCGGGGTGCTGATGTCGCGCGGGGCCCCCGAGGCGTCGTCCTCCGGAGCTTGTGAAGCCCGTCCTGAGGCTGTCGTTGACGAGGAGGCGCAACCTGCGGCTCCTGAGGCCGAAGCCTCCAAGGCCTCGGCAGGCCATGAAGGAGCAGCGCCCGACCGCTCATCTCAGCTTGGCGCCCCTGAGGCAGGCTGCCTAGGCATTTCTTCGTCTGCGCCACGCGCCGGCCCTCACATTGAGAGCTTGGGTCGGTTCCTCATAGACATCGACACCCTCCGCAAGAGGAAGGAGTCTTCGAGTGGCAGCGAGCGCCCCTGCAGGCCGTTGAAGCATAGGAAGTACTTCGCCATGTATGAGTAAGTACCTCATTCTTGTAATTCCTCAATCGCTGGTCCCTTTCCTGAACGTGGCCATTCAGGATCCCTCCTGCCAAGCCTGCGGAGTCTGCCGAGAAGCAACCTCCTCCGGCCTCGCCTCCATCGATGGCCTTGAGCGTCCCGAGCTTGCGCGTTGCTCCTGACTCGAATTCGAGCGGAGAAGCAAGTCGTCCAGCATGGTGCCTCGAGCCTGTGCCCTCGCCGCCTTTCCTTCACCACCTCGCCCGGGGCATGACCAGCCTACCCCGGGCTCCTCCTTTGATCATGGGCGGCGAATGTTTGAAGTCGATCCTTGGCTCTTCTTCTGGGGATGGATCTGCACCGGCCTGGGCCCCTCGCGGAGCCCGCCCGGCGATTGTGGGGGCGCAAGCCCCCAATCCCCTGCCGAGAGGGGGCGAACCATTTTAGGGCCCTCCGCCAACGCCGGCGGTGGAGGATGATATTGATGACGTGCTCAAGCTAGCGCTAGTGCGCAGCGTCATTCGCCAAGAGTTCCTCCGGAAGGCGACGAACAAGATGGGCCAGCTTGGTGGAGAGCTTGCGGATGTGGATGCGTGTCTTGAAGCAGAGGGCCTACGGCTGATTGAGGAGCAGCGCAAGCTGAATGTGGCAGTCAACCTTGCGCGTCATCAGCACGAGCTTGACAACACGAAGGCTGAAGCATCCCTTGCGGCCTCACGAAAGGCCTTCTCACAAGCAATTGTGGAGGCTCAGGAAGCAGACCAACGACGCGAGATCGCGGAGAAGCGCGCGTAGGAGCTCGAAGCCTGGAGCACTTCCCTGGAGCAGCAAGTGGAGCTGTGGTAGGCCGCCCTTGCATCGCTGAAGGGGGCACCCGTCGAGGAGGAGGAGCTTCGGAGGCGTGAGGAAGCGCTGAAGCTGGAGGCCGGCGAGCAAAATTTCGACCTTGAGCGGTTGGAGACGAGGGAGCGCCAGGTTACCCAGGCGGAGGACGATGTCGGCGTGTGGGAGGCTCGAATCCAAGAAGAGGTTAACCACCGCGTGGCAGAGGTTCACGTGGGCCTTGTGCGCGAGTATGACGAGAGGCTGGAGCTTATTGAAGCCGAGGCTGTGGGCAGGGCTGCCGCCCTCAGGTCCAAGCTGACCGAAGCGACGCAGCACGTGGAGGCCATTGCAGCTGCCCTGGTCTCGGCGCAGACTGAATTAGCCTCCTCCCGTGCCGAGCTGCTTCTTCTTGAACGGCGGGTCAACAATGCTGAGTTCGTTGCCCGGTAGAACAGAGAAGAAATTCTCCAGCGGCAGACGCTGGAGCATATGCATGGCCCCATGCTCCAAACGCTCAGGGATAGGGCCAACGCGGCCCTAGGCAATATCTGCGATGCGAACGCTCCGCAACCCCACGTGACCAACTATGCGGGTCACCTCCAGTTCTTCACTGATGTGGTGATGCATCTGGAGAATCGCTCTAAGGGAGCTCGCCAGCTCGTCAAGGAGAGGAGCCGCAGTCTGCTCGGGCGTGCATTCTCCCGTGTCTTCAGCCATCTTCAGGATAGAGACCCCCACTTCGAGTTCGACGCCGTCATTTCTCCGGTACCCATGGCCATTCGAGGAGACCTGGCACGGTGGGTGGAGTACGACGTAGATGCACTTGTCTGGGCCTTCTCTTATGATGATGACGGGGTGATAGTTGTTGCGGACGAAGGTGATGTGGTGAATGGCGGCGAAGATGGTGCCAACGACGGCGAGGGTGATGCCAGTGACAACGATAGTGGCGCCGGCGATGCCTCCGGAGGCGACCAAGAGGATCCGGTGAGCGATATGTCTGATTGATTCTATGTCCCCCTGCTGTTTATCCTGCGCAGAAAAAGCTCGGGCATTGCCCTGAAGGTTTTAACAACATTTTGGGAGGGGAAGCCCCTCATGTAAAAAGGATTGTTGTCCACATGTTGTTAGGAACGACGCTGAATGAGCGCCCGCATGATGTTACGGGCCCTGCGATGGGTTAATTGTTCTGATTTACCTTTAGCCCGGGCAAGCCCTGGGTAGGCTTGCGCGGCTGTAATTCTCTGGGGGTCCTCTGGGGGGGACCTGCTGACCATGTGGTGAGAGCGTCGCGAGGGAGAGTGCCGGCCGCGGGACGGCATGCGCGCGTGTGCGAGCCCAGCTCCGCCCCCGAGAGGCTCGCAGGGGGAGGCAACTTGTGTGAACTCCTGAGCAAGGCAGAAACCATAGCACAAGAAAACACAAGAACGAGACAAAACACCCCTCCCCGCACATACGCAAACGCAAATTCAACTTCAACTTAAATCCAAAGCAAGGAAGCTCGACCAAAGAAAGGGAGGTAAAAAGCAAAAGGCAGTGTCCGGCACCTAGTCTAGTCTTTGACATCTTCTCACCAGTGCGGAGCTAAGTGCTGCCATTGGGCGTAGGAGGGAGCCCCCGAGGCCCGAGGGCGACTCTCCGGAGTCTCCGGGGCGTGTACAACCCCAACTCCTTATTACGTGAGAGTGTCACGGGCGGCGAGCTTCACAGGCACTAGGCCTTCTTCACAGGTACCGAACTTGCTTCATATCGCCAGACGAGGGCCCCGCCTTGCACCACCCTTGACCACCATTGACGGCGACCGGAAACCAAGGACGACGCCAATGGGGTAAGTGGACGGCAGCGGTTCCCCGACGACCACGGGTCCTCTGCCAGGGGCAGACTTTGCAGCACCTCCCCAGCAGAGGGCCTACCTCTGGGAAACACCTTGCTTCGCGCGCCGTGGGGAGGGGCCTGGCTCCAGGCCCCTCTCCTACAGCCCCAGTGTGCCCCTCCTGGTGAAAGGGAGGCTGCCGAGCTGGGGCAGCCTTCCGCTGTAGTGACCTGAACTCCCTGCGACCCATGGTTAGCATAAGCTTTCTCCTGAGGAATTAGTGGTACCCGATAGCTGCTTCCACCAGCGCGGTCAGTGAGGCTTCCTTGAGGCTCCTGGAAAGGCACAGCTTCTGGCGTCTCTTCCTCCAAGCCTGGCCCGAGGAATGAGCCGTGGTCGTCTTCGAATGCATAGTCCCGGTCCACCATATGGGGCACGTAAGCCTCCGAGGTTGCCACCCCGAAGGCTTCATTGTAGTGCCCCACGCTCCACGCGGCTTGGCTCTAAGTGCCGTCTTGGGGGTGATAGGGCGGCGGCCCACTCGGGCCGTAGGCAGCGATACACATGCCCTCGCTCACCGGGGGTGGTGCTAGTGCAACTTGACGTCCTGATCTGATGGCTGACCTGGCGTTGATGAAGCCTTGGGTTACGCCTGAGGGCGCACGAGCGTGGATGGGCCCGCCATATGATCCGCCCGGGGCCTGGGGTGGAATCTGGATGCAGAAAGGAGGCGCCCCTAAAGCCGCGGCTTCCAGGAGCTTAGGAACACGCTCCAGCAGCACGTCATGGCCGCTCTCCTGCAGCCTGCATCGTAGCAGTTCCCGAGCCATCGTGAGCGCGGCCTTCATGTTCGCTTTTTCCCGTCGGGTGTGCGGCGCTGTGGCCGTGGCGTGGCTTGAAGCCCTTGCTGCTGATCGCACCTGCCACGGAGTGAGGGCAGGCGGCGCTTGACCGCGTCGCCCGCGCCCTGCAGCATTCTGCAGAACGCGGGCTGCCTGAGGCGCGGGGTTGTGGTCACCTCGGGCAGGCGGCGCGGCATGGGCAGGCCATGCCGCCCAGCGGTCGGTGTTGGATGTCGGGTCACCAGACATGGATGCGACAAAGCAGTGGAACGCAGATCGGCGGGAAGAGGATTTCAGCGCACCCCTACCTTGCGCGCCAAAAGTCGGATATCGGGTTCCGGCAAAACCCTTAAGGTTCGAACTCTGGGGTGCGCACGAAGATGTACTCCCTATCGATCCACGCCCCAAAACCTCGCCATGAATCTAAGCTAACACGATGAACAACACAAGGGACATGAGGTTTATACTGGTTCCGGCCACCATTGTGGTTTAATACCCTAATCCAGTGTGTGGTGTGGTGGATTGCCTCTGGGGCTGATGATGAACAATGCAAAGGAAGAACAGCCTCACGAGGGGTGTTCTTGTGGTGGTGTGCTTGGAGAGGAATTGCTCCGTCTCCGTTGGCTCTAGGTGAGATCCAAATGCCTTCTACTGTGGTGGCTATCTCTATTTGTGGAGGCCCTGGTCCTCTTCGCAAATATTGAGCGGGAAGGTAGCAAACAACGGCTATTTTGAAGGGGGACAGCTAGTACAAGCTATCCTGACTAAAGTTGGTCTTTGACTGCCAAAGGCACTTGCGATGACGCCGGCTTGGGCTCCACAGTGATCGCCATCCTGCCGCTCTGCTAGTGTTTGTCTCGTTGCACCGATATGGAAACCTTTGCCTGATGCCTCGGTACTCCGCGCCTGTGCTCACCCCCTTTACACCAAAGAGGAAACAAGGACACTGCACTGGCTGGCGCCCGCCTAGTCTTTATCATCATGGCTTGCATCACGAGCACCTTGTGAGGTACTCCTTGCCTTGATCTCTCCGCCTCCTTGGGAGCCTGCCTGATGAGGCCGCCCCTGAGGAAGCCTTGTCTCGTCCGCCCCGCGAGGCTTGGCCCGTCACGAGGGTCTTGAGCTTGGGTTGATGTAGACGGGCCATACTGGGCCACTCCTTGAGCCACGCCGCTGGCCGCAGGCAGGCAAGTCTGGGGACCCCCGTTCCCAGAACGCCGACAATAGCCAGTTGCAAAAGTGAGATCTGATAGAGATAATATGATAAGATAAATATTATTGGTATTTTTATGATATAGATTGGAAAAGTAAAGGTGCAAAGAAAAGTAGATTGAAAACTTATATGATAAAAGATAGACCCGGAGGCCATAGGTTTCACTAGTGGCTTCTCTCAAGATAGCATAAGTATTACGGTGGGTGAACAAATTACTGTCGAGCAATTGATAGAAAAACGCATAGTTATGAGATTATCTAGGCATGATCATGTATATAGGCATCACGTCCGTGACAAGTAGACCGACTCCTGCCTGCATCTACTACTATTACTCCACACATCGATCGACTCCTGCCTGCATCTAGAGTATTAAGTTCATAAAGAATAGAGTAACGCATTAAGAAAGATGACATGATGTAGAGGGATAAACCCATGCAATATGATATAAACCCCATCTCTTTATCCTCGATGGCAACAATACAATACGTGCCTTGCTGCCCCTGCTGTCACTGGGAAAAGGACACCGCAAGATTGAACCCAAAGTGAAGCACTTCTCCCATTGCAAGAAAGATCAATCTAGTAGGCCAAACCAAACTGATAATTCGAAGAGACTTGCAAAGATAACTTAATCACACATAAAAGAATTCAGAGGAGATTCAAATATTTATCATAGAGAAACCTGATCATAAACCCACAATTCATAGGATCTCGACAAACATACCGCAAAAAGAGTTACGTCGAATAGATCTCTAAGAAGATCAAGAAGAACATTGTATTGAGATTCAAAGAGAGAGAAGAAGCCCTATAGCTAATAACTATGGACCCGAAGGTATGTGGTAAACTACTCACAACTCATAGGAGAGGCCTTGGAGATGATGTAGAGGCCCTTCGTAGTTGATTCCCCCTCCGGCGGAGAGCCGACGAAGGCTCCAAGATGGGATCTCGCGGATATAGAAGGTTGCGACGGTGGAAATAATTTTCCATGGTGCTCCTGGATGTTTTCAGGGTACGTGGGTATATATAGGAGGAAGAAGTAGGTCGGTGGACGCTCGAGGGGACCACGAGGGTGGGGGGTGTGCCCACCCCTAGGGGGCATGCCGTGCACCCTCGTGGCCGCCTCCTCTGTTGCTTGACGTTCACTCCAAGTCCCCTGGATCACGTTTATTCCAAAAAGATCGCTCCCGAAGGTTTGATTCTTTTTGGACTCGCTTTGATATTCCTTTCCTTCGAAACACTGAAATAGGCAAAAAAAACAACTTGTGTTGTGCCTATGGTTAGTAGGTTAGTCCCAAAAATGATAAAAAAGTGTAAAGTAAAGCCCATAAACATCCAAAACGGGTAATATAATAGCATGGAACAATCAAAAATTATAGATACGTTGGAGATGTATGACATGTATTTTGTTAGTCAGCGTGAATCCAACTTTAATCTGATCTAAATTTACTTGTAGCAAAATGTATAATTAAAGGCGACAACATTGATTTTTATAAGGAAAACTGCCTGGTAGTTTTGCATACTGAGCTGCATGAGTGTACTATCTCATTTCATGCACATTACTAAATTGTAGTGCTATTCTAGTTATCCAATTATTCATTGTGTCAATGTTGGTTTCCTATTACCTTACCTGGTTGATGATAGCCATGCCATATTGTGTTGATTTGGTGTAGGCTGGTGTGGTGTGGTTGCCCAAATGTTCATTGTGTGAATGTTGCTTTCCTACTATCTGACCTGGCCAATGATAGCAATGCTAGTGTGTTAATTTAGTGCAAGCTACTGAAGATAAGAAGACAAACTCTGAAAACAGCAAGGCGACACTACTAGGGAAAACCTTATACACAACACTTAGAAGTACTGTCGGACAAAACAAGGCGCTACTGCTAGTCAGTAGTAGCGGTTTTAACTAGACCGTGCTACTGCTACTTCTTTAGCAGTAGCGTATTAGGCTAAAGCGCGCTACTTCTGAACTTGTATTGGGCGCAAATGGCTAGCCCCACTTAGCAGTAGCGTGTATGCCTGACCAGCGCTACTGCTACGTCCCTTAGCAGTAGCGCGTATATCTAAAATGTGCTACTACTTGCTTACCTTATCTCGAGTAGTTCACTGCACCCTCTCTCTCACTCACTCTCCCTCTCACTCGCTCTATAGCCTGCGCCGAACCCGACGTTTGCCGCCGTCGCGCTGCTCCTCGCCGAGGTACTCCCTCCTCCCCCTCCTCCTCCAGCCGCCCTCCTCCCATCGCCCATCCCTCCTCCTCCTCCGACCGCCCCTCCCTCCTCCTCCTCTGGCCGCCCCTCCCCCTCCACCCCCGCCCCCTCGCTCCTCCTCCTCCGGCCGCCCCCTCCCTCCTCCTCCTCCGGCCACCCCTCACCCTCCTCCCCCCGCCCCTCCCTCCTCTGATCCCACTGGCCTCCCGCTCCTCCTCTCTCCTTCCGCCTCCCTCCTTCTCTTTATTTTCTGTTTTTCACTGTAGTTTTTTACTATTGTATAATGTAGTTCTTTTACTGTTTTTAGTAAGTGTTTAAAATAATTAGTAAGTAAATTAATAAACTACTTGAACTAGTTTAGTTTTAGTAATAACTAGTTGAATTAATAGAACTAATGTATTTTTAGTAAGAAAATTAAAATAGCTAGTTGAACTAGTTTATTTTTAGAAAGAACTAGTTTATTTCTATTTATAGTAAGTTTATTTTTAGTAAGAACTAGTTGAATTAATATAACTAGTTGAACATGTCACATTTGTTGTTATTTTTTTAGTTTAAGCAATTATTCCTGCATTGACGTCGACGATGCCTATCCCGCATCCTCGTCGTCAATACCCGTCGTTTGCTAGGGTTTTAGTTGTATTAGTGATGTTATATGTACGATACTATTCGGGATGTATTAGTGATAACTTATAGGGTTTTTGTTTTCGCAGAAATCAACGAGCCCCTCCATCATCCCTGCCGTCATCCCCGTCACCGACCCCCTCCGACCTCGAGGTGGGACCAGCCAAATCTCCATGTCAATATGAGTCCTATAAGATATGATGTAGATAAAAACATGTATATCTTGTGTTGCTCAAATAGGATATGTGTTTTCCCAAGTGGACGGTCATGCTTGCAGGTTACACCTCCGAGTGGCTTATGTTTTGCCAGAATGTTGATTAATTTCCATTCCAGCAAATTTCAGGCGCTCGATATGTCCTGTTTTAGCAAAGTTCATGCCGGAATTTTCCGTGAATTTTGGCATGACTAGTGCTAGAATATGTAGGAAATATCGAATGACCTGGATTTTCTAGAAAGATAATTAAACGATATTTCAGGTTGACTTTAAGACTATCGGGGCCGAAGAATCCCGACGGTTGTCGTGGGGGTCATTTCTCCTTATTCTCCGGGTGGTAGACCTTTGTTATGCACTAGGGGAAGGAGGAGTAATGACCATCACCGCCGGTCGCGAATGTCAGAGAGGAATCACTGAGGGAGAGTATCCACCATATATGAGAGGATGAAGAATCCCGACTGTTGTCGTGGGCGTAGCTTCTCCTTCGTTCCCATGTGCTAGACAATTTGGTGTAATGCACTCGGGAACGAAAGGAGGAGCTACCATCACCAACGGCCGAATATATACACCACGTGAGCTGAGAGTTTTGAAGAAAAGACTCGACAGACCCATAGCCAACCCATGATGAATAATAATGATCTAATTTAGTTTTTGTAGTACATATATTTAATTGTACAAAGTTTAATCTTTGAATTATGAACATAGGAAATGTCATCGGACGAAGAAGGTCCCGGGGAGTGCTCCTGGTGCAGCGACAACCGGGGTTTCTGTGACAGGCCTCACCTGGACGAAGGTCGACGCTTCAGCATTAAGCTCGAGGAGGTCTTCGATTGTGAAACTGTACGCTACAATGCTAAGTGTTTTTTTCGTAATTAAGCTCGACTTCTAATACTTCAACGTGTAATTTTCGTCGTTTTCAATTCGACTAGCTTATCCCGTGTCATGCAAGACGCTATGTCTTGGAGAGGACGGGTTTTGAAGATCATGAGAGGAATGAAACAAAGAAAATTAACCTAAGGAACCATCATGGTATGGATTTTGAGGTAAATCTATACAATTCTGAGAGTGTATCCAATTTTGGTTGCCCGGGTTGGGAAGCACTTTGCAAGATGTATGATTTTCAAGAGGGTATGTTTGTCACCATGGATCTTGGTGATCCTGACACCGACCAAGACAATTTGGACATATGGGTTCTTGTTGACACGCTTCCAATTCTACCGCTATGTGAGTTGCTCAAACATAGATATTAAGTAATTTATATTGTTTATTTCAAAATAGTTGACAACTTATTTCCATTGATAGCTTATTTTCATTCTTCAAAGAGTGTGCAGAAGATGGTAGACAAAACCAACTACACCGATGGCTCTGAGTTAACTTATCAGGAGAAAAATCATCTGGTCGCATATTGTACTGAAATTGAGAACTACAATGCCTTCTATCAAACTCCTCCAAATTATGGTGAATACGTGCCACTAGTGCACGTGTTGAACGATGATAACTTCCATGGAGATATCCTGGTAAGATTTTTTACTATTACGACATCGATGCATCTTTTGCATACTTCTAAAACTGAACTACATTGCTAACTACGAAGTTATTACTATGTTTTTCAACAGAAAATCCTGATGGATTATGTGCCTCATTTGATGTATCAGAATGGTCGCCTTGATGTTTTTAACAAACAGCCAGGTCGTCCTACGAATCCCACCTGGCCATACCGGATTTCTAAAAACGGTGAACACATGATAATCAAAGAATGGAAGAAATGTATGGATAGTCGTAAGGAGGTTATTGGAAGCAACATTTTGCGAAAGGCAAGAATTGGAGACAAGATAATCTCCATTCTCCATAATGGAGAGTCAGGGGCTATTTTGTTTTATGCTATTGTACCTAAGATAATATAGTAGGTCCTAAGAGAATGTAGTAGGTCCTATGAGGTACAATATGTTTATGAGAGTTGATGATGATGAGTAGTTGTGATTATGTGTAGTGACTAACTTGTATGTGATGTCTCATTGATGAAAATGATGATCATGTTGAGGTGTTATATGACAATGATGTATTATGATGATAAGTTGTTAATGATATGATGATGATGATGATGATGATGATGGTATTTATTATATCATTGGGTGAAAGAACCGTGGATTAGTTTCAAGTGGATGTCCATCCACTTGAAACTAGTCCACGGTTCTTTCTCCCACTGATGTAATAACTCATTATGATGTAAAATCATTCTCCAAATTGCTGCGGTATGAAAACTTGTATGAAGGTGTATATAAAGGTGTATGAATACAACATGAAATAAAAAAGAAATATGGAATATGTTGGGTTTCGTAGTAATTTCAAAAAATTTCCTACGCACACGCAAGATCATGTGATGCATAGCAACGAGAGGAGAGAGTGTTGTCTACGTACCCACGCAGACCGACTGCGGAAGCGTTGACGCAACGTAGAGGAAGTAGTCGTACGTCTTCCCGATCCAACCGATCAAGCACCGAAACTACGACACCTCCGAGTTCGAGCACACGTTCAGCTCGATGACGATCCCCGGACTCCGATCTAGCAAAGTGTCGGGGAAGAGTTCCGTCAGCACGACGGCGTGGTGACGATCTTGATGAACTACAGCAGCAGGGCTTCGCCTAAACTCCGCTACAGTATTATCGAGGAATATGGTGGCTGGGGGCGCCGCACACGGCTAAGGAATAGATCACGTGGATCAACTTGTTGTCCCTTTGGTGCTAGCCCTGCCCCTCTATTTATATGTTGAGCCCCGGGGTCGAAACTTGGAGCAAAAGCCTCCTCAAAGTCGGTTTTGCCCGAAAGGCAAGAGTCCCACTCGGACTCCAGGACCAAACGCCACAATCCTTGGCGTCTAGCCCAGATGCCATGGGCCTCGGCGTCTGGCCCAGGGCCAGACGCCAGGGTCTCCGGCGTTTGGCCCCCTGGCCTCCGCAAAACTCCTTTTGCACCGACCTAAAGCCTCATGGGCTTGACCCCTTGGCCTAACCATATCATCCAATATATGAATCTTTACGTCTCGACCATTTCGAGACTCCTCATCATGTCCCCGATCTCATCCGGGACTCCGAACTCCTTCGGTACATCAAAACATGTAAACTCATAATATAACTGTCATCGTAACCTTAAGTGTGCGGACCCTACGGGTTCGAGAACAATGTAGACATGACTGAGACACGTCTCCAGTCAATAACCAATAGCGGGACCTGGATGCCCATATTGGCTCCTACATATTCTACGAAGATCTTTATCGGTCAGACCGCATAACAACATACGTTGTTCCCTTTGTCATCGGTATGTTACTTGCCCGAGATTCGATCGTCGGTATCCAATACCTAGTTCAATCTCGTTACCGGCAAGTCTCTTTACTCGTTCCGTAATACATCATCTCACAACTAACATATTAGTTGTAATGCTTGCAAGGCTTATGTGATGTGTATTACCGAGAGGGCCCAGAGATACCTCTCCGACAATCGGAGTGACAAATCCTAATCTCGAAATACGCCAACCCAACATCGACCATTCGAGACACCTGTAGTACTCCTTTATAATCACCCAGTTACGTTGTGACGTTTGGTAGTACCCAAAGTGTTCCTCCGGTAAACGGGAGTTGCATAATCTCATAGTCATAGGAACATGTATAAGTCATGAAGAAAGCAATAGCAACATACTAAACGATCGGGTGCTAAGCTAATGGAATGGGTCATGTCAATCAGATCATTCTACTAATGATGTGACCTCGTTAATCAAATAACAACTCATTGTTCATGGTTAGGAAACATAACCATCTTTGATTAACGAGCTAGTCAAGTAGAGGCATACTAGTGACACTTTGTTTGTCTATGTATTCACACATGTATTATGTTTCCGGTAAATACAATTCTAGCATGAATAATAAACATTTATCATGATTATAAGGAAATAAATAATAACTTTATTATTGCCTCTAGGGCATATTTCCTTCAGTCTCCCACTTGCACTAGAGTCAATAATCTAGTTCACATCATCATGTGATTTAACACCAATATTCATATCTGTATATGATTAACACCCATAGTTCACATCATCATGTGACCAACACCCAAAGGGTTTACTAGAGTCAATAATCTAGTTCACATCGCTATGTGATTAACATCCAAAGAGTACTAAGGTGTGATCATGTTTTGCTCGTGAGAGAAGCTTAGTCAACGGGTCTGACACATTCAGAGCCGTATGTATTTTGCAAATATTCTATGTCTACAATGCTCTGTACGGAGCTACTCTAGCTAATCGCTCCCACTTTCAATATGTATCCAGATTGAGTCTTAGAGTCATCTGGATTAGTGTAAAAGTTTGCACTGATGTAACTTTTACAACAAACTCTTTTATCACCTCCATAATCGAGAAACATCTCCTTAGTCCTTACTAAGGATATTCTTGACCAATGTCCAGTGATCTACTCCTAGATCACTATTGTACTCCCTTGCCAAATACAGAGCAAGGTATACAATAGGTCTGGTACAAAGCATAGCATACTTTATAGAACCTATGACTGAGGCATAGGGAATGACTTTTCATTCTCTTTCTATTTTCTGCTATGGTCGGGATTTGAGTCTTACTCAATTTCATACCTTTGCAACACAGGCAAGAACTCTTTCTTTAACTGTTCCATTTTGAACTATTTCAAAATCTTGCCAAGGTATGTACTCATTGAAAATCTTATCAAGCGTCTTGATCTATCTCAATAGATCTTGATGCTCAATATATAAGTAGCTTTTTACTGAGGTCTTTTCCTTTTAAAGAACTCCTTTAAAACACTCCTTTATGCTTTGCAGAAAAATTCTACATCATTTCTTATCAACAATATGTCACTCACATATACTAATCAGAAAGGCTGTAGTGCTCCCACTCACTTTATTGTAAATACAGGCTTCATCATAAGTCCATATAAAATTATATGCTTTGATCAACTTATCAAAGCGTATATTCCAACTCCGAGATGCTTGCACCAGTCCATAGATGGATCGCTGGAGCTTGCACATTTTGTTAGCACCTTTAGGATTGACAAAACCTTATGGTTGCATCATATACAACTCTTCTTTAATAAATCCATTAAGGAATGCAGTTTTGACATCCATTTGCCAGATTTCATAAAATGTGGCAATTGCTAACATGATTCAGATAGACTTAAGCATCGATACGAGTGAGAAAACCTCATCGTATTCAACACCTTGAACTTGTTGAAAAACTTTTGCAACAAGTCGAGCTTGGTAGATAGTAACACTACTATCAGTGTCCGTCTTCCTCTTGAAGATCCATTTATTTAACATGGCTTTGCTGATCATCGAGCAAGTCAATCAAAGTCCATACTTTGTTGTCATACATGGATCATATCTCAGATTTTATGGCCTCAAGCCATCTCGCGGAATCTGGGCTCATCATCGCTTCCTCATAGTTCGTAGGTTCATCATGGTCTAGTAACATGACTTCCAGAACATGATTACTACACCACTCTGGTGCAGATCTTACTCTGGAAGACCTACGAGGTTCTGTAGTAACTTGATCTGAAGTTTTATGATCAATATCATTAGCTTCCTCACTAATTGGTGTATTTGTCACAGGAACTGATTTCTGTGATGAACTACTTTCCAATAAGGGAGCAGGTACAGTTACCTCATCAAGTTCTACTTTCCTCCCACTCACTTCTTTCGAGAGAAACTCCTTCTCCAGAAAGGATCCATTTTTAGCAACGAATATCTTGCCTCCGGATCTGTGATAGAAGGTGTACCCAACAATTTCCTTTGGGTATTCTATGAAGACGCACTTCTCCGATTTGGGTTCGAGCTTATCAGGATGAAACTTTTCCACATAAGCATCGCAGCCCCAAACTTTAAGAAACGACAACTTGGGTTTCTTGCTAAACCACAGTTCATATAGTGTCGTCTCAACGGATTTAGATGGTGCCTTTTTAACGTGAATGCAGCTGTCTCTAATGCATAACCCCAAAACGACAATGGTAAATCAATAAGAGACATCATAGATTGCACCATATCCAATAAAGCGCGGTTACGACGTTCGGACACACCATAACATTGTGGTGTTCCAGGTGGCGTGAGCTATGAAACTATTCCACATTGTTTTAATTGAAGACCAAACTCGTAACTCAAATATTCGTCTCCGTGATCAGATCGCAGAAACTTTATTTTTCTTGTTACGATGATTTTTCCACTTCACTCTGAAATTCTTTGAACCTTTCAATTATTTCAGACTTATGTTTCATCAAGTAGATATCCCCATATCTACTCAAATCATCTTGTGAAGGTCAGAAAATAATGATACCTGCTGTAAGCCTTTCATCGGACCACATACATCGGTATGTATGATTTCCAACAAATCTGTTGCTTGCTTCATTGTTCCGGAGAACGGCGTTTTAGTCATCTTGCCCATAAGGCATGGTTCGCAAGCATCAAGTGATTCATAATCAAGTGATTCCAAAATCCCATCATCATGGAGTTTCTTCATGTGCTTTACACCAATATGACCTAAACGGCAGTGCCATAAATAAGTTGCACTATCATTATTAACTTTACATCTTTTGGTTTCAATATTATGAATATGTGTATCACTAAGATCGAGATCCAATGAACTATTTTCATTGGGTGTGTAACCATATAAAGTTTTATTCATGTAAACAGAACAACAATTTATTCTTTTACTTAAATGAATAACCGTATTACAATAAACATGATCAAATCATATTCATGCTCAACGCAAACACCAAATAACACTTATTTAGTTTCAACACTAATCCCGAAATTATAGGGAGTGTGCGATGATGATCATGTCAATCTTGGAACCACTTCCAACACACATCGTCACTTCACCCTTAACTAGTCTCTGTTTATTCTGCAACTCCTGTTTCAAGTTACTAATCTTAGCAACTGAACTAGTATCAAATACTTAGGATTTGCTATAAACACTAGTAAAGTACACATCAATAACATGTATATCAAATATACTTATGTTCACTTTGCCATCCTTTTTATCCGCCAATCACTTGGGGTGATTCCGTTTCCGGTGACCAGTCCCTTTGCAGTAGAAGCACTTAGTCTCAGGCTTAGGACCAGACTTGGGCTTCTTCACTTGAGCAGCAACTTGCTTGCCGTTCTTCTTGAAGTTCCCCTTCTTCCCTTTGCCCTTTTCTTGAAACTAGTGGTCTTATCAACCATCAACACTTGATGTTTTTCTTGATTTCTACCTTCATTGATTTCATCATCACGAAGAGCTTGGGAGTTGTTTCCGTTATCCCTTGCATATTATAGTTCATCACGAAGTTCTACTAACTTGGTGATGGTGACTAGAGAATTCTGTCAATCACTATCTTATCTGGAAGATTAACTCCCACTTGATTCAAGCGATTGTTGTACCCAGACAATCTGAGCACATGCTCACTAGTTGAGCGATTCTCCTCCATCTTTTAGTTATAGAACTTGTTGGAGACTTTATATCTCACAACTCCGGTATTTGCTTGAAATATTAACTTCAACTCCTGGAACATCTCATATGGTCCATGACGTTCAAAACGTCTTTGAAGTCCCGATTCTAAGCCGTTAAGCATGGTGCACTTAAACTATCAAGTAGTCATCATATTGAGCTAGCTAAATGTTCATAACGTTTGCATCTGCTCCTGCAATAGGTCTGTCACCTAGCGGTGCATCAAGGACATAATTCTTCTGTGCAGCAATGAGGATAATCCTCAGATCACGGATCCAATCCGCATCATTGCTACTAACATCTTTCAACAAAATTTTCTCTAGGAACATATCAAAATAAACACAGGGAAGCAACAACGCGAGCTATTGATCTATAATTTGCAAAATACTACCAGGACTAAGTTCATGATAAATTTAAGTTCAATTAATCATATTACTTAAGAACTCCCACTTAGACAGACATCCCTCTAATCCTCTAAGTGATCACGTGATCCAAATCAACTAAACCATGTCCGATCATCACGTGAGATGGAGTAGTTTCAATGGTGAACATCACTATGTTGATCATATCTACTATATGATTCACGCTCGACCTTTTGGTCTCCGTGTTTCGAGGCCATATCTGCATATGCTAGGCTCGTCAAGTTTAACCTGAGTATTCTGCATGCGCAACTGTTTTGCACCCGTTGTATTTGAACGTAGAGCCTATCACACCCGATCATCACGTGGTGTCTCAGCACGAAGAACTTTCGCAACGGTGCATACTCAGGGAGAACACTTCTTGATAATTTAGTGAGAGATCATCTTATAATGCTACCGTCAATCAAAGCAAGATAAGATGCATAAAAAGATAAACATCACATGCAATCAATATAAGTGATATGATATGGCCATCATCATCTTGTTCTTGTGATCTCCATCTCCGAAGCACCGTCATGATCACCATCGTCACCGGCGCGACACCTTGATCTCCATCGTAGCATCGTTGTCGTCTCGCCAATCTTATGCTTTCACGACTATCACTACCGTTTAGTAATAAAGTAAAGCATTACATCGCGATTGCATTGCATACAATAAAGCGACAACCATATGGCTCCTGCCAGTTGCCGATAACTCGGTTACAAAACATGATCATCTCATACAATAAAATTCAGCATCATGCCTTGACCATATCACATCATAACATGCCCTGCAAAAACAAGTTAGACGTCCTCTACTTTGTTGTTGCATGTTTTACGTGGCTGCTACGGGCTTAAGTAAGAACCAATCTCACCTACGCATCAAAACCACAACGATAGTTTGTCAAATAGACTCTGTTTTAACCTTCGCAAGGACCGGGCGTAGCCATACTTGGTTCAATTAAAGTTGGAGAGGCAGTCGCCCGCAAGCCATCTCTGTGCAAAGCACGTCGAGGGAACCAGTCTCGCGTAAGCGTACGCGTAAGGTTGGTCCGGGTCGTCTCGTCCAACAATACCGCCGAACCAAAGTATGACATGCTGGTAGGCAGTATGACTTGTATCGTCCACAACTCACTTGTGTTCTACTCGTGCATATAACATCAACATAAATAAACTAGGCTCTGATACCACTGTTGGGTTTCGTAGTAATTTCAAAAAATTTCCTACGCACACGCAAGATCATGTGATGCATAGCAATGAGAGGAGAGAGTGTTGTCTACGTACCCACGCAGACCGACTGCGGAAGCGTTGACGCAACATAGAGGAAGTAGTCGTACGTCTTCCCGATCCAACCGATCAAGCACCGAAACTACGGCACCTCCGAGTTCGAGCACACGTTCAGCTCGATGACGATCCCCGGACTCCGATCCAGCAAAGTGTCGGGGAAGAGTTCCGTCAGCACGACGGCGTGGTGACGATCTTGATGAACTACAGCAGCAGGGCTTCGCCTAAACTCCGCTACAGTATTATCGAGGAATATGGTGGCTGGGGGCGCCGCACACGGCTAAGGAATGGATCACGTGGATCAACTTGTTGTCCCTTTGGTGCTAGCCCTGCCCCTCTATTTATATGTTGAGCCCCGGGGTCGAAACTTGGAGCAAAAGCCTCCTCAAAGTCGGTTTTGCCCGAAAGGCAAGAGTCCCACTCAGACTCCAGGACCAAATGCCACAATCCTTGGCGTCTGGCCCAGACGCCATGGGCCTCGGCGTCTGGCCCAGGGCCAGACGCCAGGGTCTCCGGCGTTTGGCCCCCTGGCCTCCGCAAAACTCCTTTTGCACCGACCTAAAGCCTCATGGGCTTGACCCCTTGGCCTAACCATATCATCCAATATATGAATCTTTACGTCTCGACCATTTCGAGACTCCTCGTCATGTCCCCGATCTCATCCAGGACTCCGAACTCCTTCGGTACATCAAAACATGTAAACTCATAATATAACTGTCATCGTAACCTTAAGCGTGCGGACCCTACGGGTTCGAGAACAATGTAGACATGTCCGAGACACGTCTCCGGTCAATAACCAATAGCGGGACCTGGATGCCCATACGTTGTTCCCTTTGTCATCGGTATGTTACTTGCCCGAGATTCGATCGTCGGTATCCAATACCTAGTTCAATCTCGTTACCGGCAAGTCTCTTTACTCGTTCCGTAATACATCATGTCACAACTAACATATTAGTTATAATGCTTGCAAGGCTTATGTGATGTGTATTACCGAGAGGGCCCAGAGATACCTCTCCGACAATCGGAGTGACAAATCCTAATCTCGAAATACGCCAACCCAACATCGACCATTGGAGACACCTGTAGTACTCCTTTATAATCACCCAGTTACGTTGTGACGTTTGGTAGTACCCAAAGTGTTCCTCCGGTAAACGGGAGTTGCATAATCTCATAGTCATAGGAACATGTATAAGTCATGAAGAAAGCAATAGCATCATACTAAACGATCGGGTGCTAAGCTAATGGAATGGGTCATGTCAATCAGATCATTCTACTAATGATGTGACCTCGTTAATCAAATAACAACTCATTGTTCATGGTTAGGAAACATAACCATCTTTGATTAACGAGCTAGTCAAGTAGAGGCATACTAGTGACACTTTGTTTGTCTATGTATTCACACATGTATTATGTTTCCGGTAAATACAATTCTAGCATGAATAATAAACATTTATCATGATTATAAGGAAATAAATAATAACTTTATTATTGCCTCTAGGGCATATTTCCTTCAGAATAGTAGTAGTAGCGCATGCTAGGAGACGTGCTACTACTAATTACCAGTAGCGCTCATAGTGGAAAGCGTTGCTACTAAGTCAATATAGCAGTAGCGTGCTCCGACAGACGCTACTGCTCACCTTTAGTTGTAGCGCCTTACTAGTAGCGCGGTACCCCGCACTACTGATAGGCTTTAAACACGCACTACTGCTAGGGTTTTCCCTAGTAGTGCAATCCAATTGTTTCTTTCCAATAAATCTAGGCCAGGTTATATGGCAATAACTCTTGATTAATTTGTTCAGATCCCCTCCTAATTTATGTTATGATGCGGTGGTCGAGACACTCTCCACTATTAGTAATACAAGCCTGCCAAAATCGCCATCTGAATCTGTCCAGTTTCCTCTGTCTCGAATCCAACGGAAAAATGTATGTTTATGAACCAATTACTGGCTGAAGCAATGATGGAAATCGTGGAGGAATCAGAAGTGCACATTTTTGCGCAACAACAACTGATCAAAGTTTTCAGAGACAGTGTAGCAAAGAAGGAAGAACTTGCTCACATGCTTATGGGCGTCATCCACACTGAGGATGCAAATTCTGAGGTTGTAGATTGTTGAGTTCTGTTTATTTATTTGCACTGGCATCAATCTTTGATTACCCAGTGGATGTAATTTCATGTAATATATGATGGATGTGCTATGTTTTTCCTTGTATGCCGTACGTTTGCTTAGCACGCCTTGCATTCCAGGTAATTGGTCGTTTGGAAGCCAAAAAAGCAGTGAAATTATTAGTTAGCGCGAACAGTCATGGGCCCTATATGAAGGATAGCGGCCCACTGCCCTTAATGGAATTCCCTAATGGGCTCGCATGGACCGAAGTTCTCATAGGCCATTGATTGATAAGTTCTGGTCATGTCCATAATTGCTCGTTGTAATGGGCTCAAATTGTAGCTGGGCCAGAATCAACGTTATATGATTGGGCCTACAGACATGTTTGAACTTTAGCGGGCCCATTAAGTTGATGGGCCATAACCGACTGAAAGGTCTATTGGCCCGCTATAATGGAAATGAGCCATCAGTTAATGCTTGGCCCTGTTACCTCTCAGGTCATTAACAGGCCAACATAGAAGCGGGCAATAAGTGGGCCCGTTCGATTTCATGGGCCGTTAACAGGCTGGTACTAAGGTCGGGCTATATATGACCCAACTATACTATGGGACTTTAGCAGGCCGAAAGAGATTGCGGGCTCTGTACTGGACCATGAAGAGCATGGGCCGCTAAGAGGCTAAAAGTCATGTCGGACTGTATATGGCCCAACAATGTTGTGGGCCATTAGCAGGCCGAAAGAGAAACCGGGATGGTACTGGACCATTAAGAGCATGGGCCGTTAAGAGGCCAAAGCTAAGGTCCGTATGCAAATGGCCCAACTCATTTATGGAACGATAATAGGATGAAAGACACACCGGGTTGGGAATTGGGCCAACACTTAGATGGGTTGCTAAACGGCCAAAAGACGTGCATCCTAAAAATTGGCCCATCCCTTGAATGGGTCATTAATAGGCCGAAACCACCTTAGGCCGATATTGAGCCCAAATATATAGCGGGCCGTTAGTGGGCTTGAACTGACGATGGGCTGCAACGGTCTCAAATAGTTAACGGGGCGTTGACGGGCTGGCTGTGGGCTTGAATGGACCAGACACAAGTAGGCCCTATATGGGCCGGCCTGTTAATTTTGACTAGGCCGACCTCTTTCACCGAAATGGGCCACTATTGGGCCTTGCCACATGGCAACATATCATATGCTCCTCCCGTACAATGAGTGGATGGCATCTGTCCCAACGCTGAGCCGACACGTGGATCCTCCAGCGAATGGGAATTTTACATGTGGAAAATCCCTATTGGTCGAGGCTGTTAACGGGTTATCGGATCCAAACCGGAACCCGATAGCTTAACAGCGACCCGTTACGGTGGATGCCACGTGTCGGTTACCCTTGACGAAAACACACACGCCATTTATCATCATGGAAGTGGACACTTCCGTGATGATAATTTTGGTATTTTCATGGAACACTTCTACAACAACACATGTATGACTATCTTGATTCTGTCATAAAATCATCATGGATGTACATGCATGACAGAAAACGTGACCAACTATGACAAAGACGTATCGTCATGGAAGTGTTTTTTTTGTAGTGTACCCCACTGAGCTCATTGACTTTGACGTGGCACACATTGGCTTGCCATACAACGCCATCTTGGGGTACCCAGCTCTCGCCAAGTTCATGGCAATGACCCACCACGCCTACAATGTCCTCAATATGCCTGGCTGCAGCGGCATCATCACCGTCACCTGTGACGAGAAGGACGCGGTCTGCTCCCTCGCGCATGCCTACATGGCCATCGCAACTGCGCATCCGGGTGACGAGGATGCGGTTCAGCCCCCTAAAACTGCGCCCGCGAAGAAGAAGCATATGTTCTCTCAGGACCGCACCGATATGAAGAAGGTGACGGTTGACGGCAGCAGCTCAGGCCCTGCCTTCACCATCGGCACCGGCCTTCCTCCTGCATAGGAAGGCGCGCTCGTCGCCTTGGGAAATTTTGGATGTTTTCTTCTGGAAAATAACTGATTTGTCCGGTGTGCTGATGGAGGTGATCGAGATCCAATTAGCGGTGTGCCCCAATGCACGCACCATCAAGCAAAAAGCACGGTGCCAGGTGCCCGAGAAGCAAGATTTCATCGTCCAAGAGGTACGCAAACTGCAAGGAGCTGGAGTCATCGGCGAGGTGCGTCACACCGAGTGGCTCGCCAACCCAGTCATCTTCCCCAAGAAGGGCGGCAAGGAGCATATGTGCGTCAACTTTGCGAGCCTCAACAAGGCATGCCCTCAGGATCACTTCTCGCTGTCGCGCATCAACCAGAGCGCAGGTTCCGCCACCAACGGCTCCTGCATGCCCTTCGGCCCGAGGATCACCGGAGGCACCTACCAAAGGCTGGCTGGCGTCTTGCAGGGGCCTCGCGAGCCCCCCTGCTCCTCACTAGTCCCCAGGGCATCAGGAGCCCCTTGGCCCATGAAGGAATAGATTCCGTGACACACCTCACCAAGCAACCCGACGCCCCTACAGCTCAGCACTACCAGGTGATTTTTGGTTCATTTAAATTGAGGGCGCCTCACGGGTAGCACCAACCTCAAGCTAATCATGCCGGACACGGCAGCTGCATCTCTTTTTGGTTGTGTAAGCAATCTTATTGATTATGCCATGACAAGCTTATGTTGCCTACATAATTCTGTATTTCGTATAACGCCATCTCGAGGGTGCCATGTGCACACAACCCCTCTCCTGACCGTTCCAGGAGCAGGTGCTAGGGATGGCGTCTGTGCTCGGGTCCGTCCCTGCAGTGTGCACGAAACCCAAAGGACCGAGCTCTGGCTCGCGGGCCTACTCCCGTGCACGTCACTTCACCAAGGTCCTTGGTGCCTTATCTCCTCATGCCACGGCAATGAGTGAGTTGGTGAGTGCGCCTCACTCCCCTATTGTGAGATTTGTCCACATGCAGTTACCTCAAGAGCCAGCCGCTTGGAAGCCCCGCAGGCAACATCTCGCGAACCAGCCGGTGTTGGTCGCCTAATCAGAAGGCCTCACGAGATGGATACTTTGAGGGCCGAGCCTCAGGAGGCACGCCCCGCGAGCCGCATGACCTCCTCGTGAGCCATGGGTGGCCTAAAGCCGCTCCCGGCAAAAGCTAAGTCTAGCCACCTTGCGAGACGCCACCATCGTCATTAGGATCCCCTACTTCCACGATATCGCTAAGCGTTGGAAATTTTTTCTTCGCACGATCCGCTTGCATGTCAAAGGGGGTTCTCCTTGAGCATCGTGCCTCAAGAGCCCTCTCTAGAACCCGGTGCCCCTCACCTCCCACCCTTGTTCAGGCATCCCGACATGGCATACCAGCGATGGTTGAGGCCCTTGGCAAGCCTCATGAGAGAGCTTCAGGAGGGAACAAACATTCCAAACTACAAAAGCATTAACTTAAAACATAGGAACCAATGTTTTCACACCCTCATGGGGCTACATCGAATAAGTGCAGGAGAAAAGGCAAAATAAGAAAGAGGCCTAGCCAGGGCGCCGTCTGCGCCTATTGGGACTCTTCATCTTCGTTCTTGACGCAGGGGGGGGGGGCTATCGTCTCCCTCACTTTCACCAGAGGGGGTGGCACCGCTATAGCTGCCAACCTCACTCTCCGTGCAGCACTCCAGATGATTGCCAGTGATCTTGAAGATCTTCATGAACAGCATGGTGGCCTCGTCATACTTGAAGTTGAGAACGTGGCCCTGCTTCACGCCGCGGGCATGGGCGAACAACTTCCACCGCCACTTCAAGAACATGAAGCCCGTGGGGGGTCAACTCCGTTGCCACCCAGGAGGAACCCTTGCAGCAGTCGTCTGCCCGCACCCACAGGCCCAAGGGCACGCAGTCAGCCTCGCCTCCATGAAGGAGTCTAGAAGTCGGAGCCAGGTGCAGGGTTGGCGATGCAAGTTCACTATGAACTCATGAGCCACCTTAGCAGAGTGGCTCCCTGCTTGGTGTGGGGGTAGAGCGGCGGCGTCACCGTGGCCACCTCGATCGCGGGCGCCACGCCCTCCGCGCCCATGCCCAAGAACAATGCCCCTTCTGTGGCCACTGGACTGACACCAGTAGTTGCTAAAGATCGCCCATGCCCCAGGGGCGGAACCCTGGATGCAGCAGGAGAAGCGCGAGCTCAGCCTCTTCCCCTCGCCATAGCCATGGAGGTTCGCCGAGATCATGGAGTGAGAAGGAGGAGCTGAAGGGAGAAGATGGGCGGGGAAGTCCTTTCCCCTCGCCTTTATAGAACTCGAGGGAGGTGCGATCCGTGCCCTTCCACCTTCAACGAACGCAGGGAGACATGATGCACACAAGGAAGATAATGATGGTCTCGCATCATGCACGAGCCGGCTTTGTGTCAGCATGGGCAGTCACCGAGGCGTCATGGGAGAAGTGGGGGTGTCCCCCGTCACATCGAGCACCACGCGTTGCGCCTGGCCCATAGGCTGTTAGGGCCCATGCTGTTCCGACCTCGAATAGGCGGGTGATAACCCACAAGTATAGGGGATCGCAACAGTTTTCGAGGGTAGAGTATTCAACCCAAATTTATTGATTCGACACAAGGGGAGCCAAAGAATATTCTCAAGTATTAGCAGCTGAGTTGTCAATTCAACCACACCTGGAAACTTAGTATCTGCAGCAAAGTGTTTAGTAGCAAAGTAATATGATAGTGGTGGTAACGGTAACAAAAGTAAAGACAGCAAAAGTAATGTTTTTGGTATTTTGTAGTGATTGTAACAGTAGCAACGGAAAAGTAAATAAGCGAGAACCAGTATATGGAAAACTCGTAGGCACCAGATTAGTGATGGATAATTATGCCGGATGCGGTTCGTCATGTAACAATCATAACATAGGGTGACACAGAACTAGCTCCAATTCATCAATGTAATGTAGGCATGTATTCCATATATAGTCATACGTGCTTATGGAAAAAAACTTGCATGGCATCTTTTGTCCTACCCTCCCGTGGCAGCGGGGTCCTATTGGAAACTAAGGGATATTAAGGCCTCCTTTTAATAGAGAACCGGAACAAAGCAACCGGAACAAAGCATTAGCACATAGTGAATACATGAAATCCTCAAACTATGGTCATCACCGGGAGTGGTCCCGATTATTGTCACTTCGGGGTTGCCGGATCATAACACATAGTAGGTGACTATAGACTTGCAAGATAGGATCAAGATAATGGGTTCATATCTGAAATCATCACAATCGGGCCCTAGTGACAAGCATTAAGCATAGCAAAGTCATAGCAACATCAATCTCAGAACATAGTGGATACTAGGGATCAAACCCTAACAAAACTAACTTGATTACATGATAAATCTCATCCAACCCATCACCGTCCAGTAGGCCTACGATGGAATTACTCACGCACGGCGGTGGGCATCATGAAATTGCTGATGGAGGATGGTTGATGATGATGACGACGATGAATCCCCCTCTCCGGAGCCCCGAACGGACTCCAGATCAGCCCTCCCGAGAGAGATTAGGGCTTGGCGGCGGCTTCGTATCGTAAAACGCAATGATTTCTTCTCCCTAATTTTTTTCTCCCCGAAAGCCAATATATGGAGTTGGAGTTGGCGTCGGAGGGTCTCCAGGGGGCCCACGAGGTAGGGGGGCGCGCCCAGGAGGGGGGGGGGCGCCCCCACCCTCGTGGACAGGGTGTGGGCCCCCTGGTCTTCATCTTTGGCGAGGATTTTTTATTATGTTTTATAAGACATCCCGTGGAGTTTCAGGTCATTCCGAGAACTTCTGTTTTCTGCACATAAAACAACATTGTGGCAATTCTGCTGAAAACATCGTTTGTCCGGGTTAGTTCCATTCAAATCATACAAGTTAGAGTCCAAACAAGGGCAAAAGTGTTTGGAAAAGTAGATACGACGGAGACGTATCAACTCCCCCAAGCTTAAACCCTTGCTTGTCCTCAAGAAATTCAGTTGACAAACTGAAAGAGAAAAAGAAAAACTTTTACAAACTCTGTTTGCTCTTGTTGTTGTACCTATGTCAAGCCAGCATTCAAGTTTTCAGCAAAGATTATAACTAACCACATTTGCAGTAATTCTCAGGTCTCATGTTTACTCATATCAATAAAATAATCAGCTAGCAAGCCATAATAATAAATCTCGGATGACAACACTTTCTCAAAATAATCACAATATGATATAACAAGATGGTATCTCGCTAGCCCTTTCTGAGACCGCAAAACATAAATACAGAGCACCTTCAAAGATCAAGGACTGAGTAGACATTGTAATTCATGGTAGAAGAGATCCAATCATAGTCATACCCGATATAAATTAACAGTAATGAATGCAAATGACAGCCGTGCTCTCCAGCTAGTGCTTTTAATAAGAGGGTGATGACTCTACATAAAAGTAAATAGATAGGCCCTTCGCAGAGGGAAGCAAGGATTTATAGAGGTGCTAGAGCTCGGTTTTGAAATAGAGATAAATTATATTTTGAGCGGCATACTTTCATTGTCAACATAACAACTAAGAGATGACGATATCTTCCATGCTAAACAAATTATAGGCGGTTCCCAAATAGAATGGTAAAGTTTATACTCCCCCTCCTCCACAAGCATCAATCCATGGCTTGCTCGAAACAACGAGTGCCTCCAACATTCAACGGGTCCCAGGGGGAGTTTTGTTTGAAATTATTTTGATTTAGTTTGCATAAAGCATGGGACTGGGCATCCCGGAGACCAGCCATTTTCTCATGAATGAGGAGAGGAGTCCACTCCTCTTGAGAATAACCCGCCTAACACGGAAGATAAGGGCAGCCCTAGTTGATATATGAGCTATTTGAGCATGCAAACCAGAATGTTTATTTGAAGGTTTAGAGTTTGGCACATACAAATTTACTTGGAACGGCAGGTAGATACCGCATATTGGAAGGTATAGTGGACTCATATGGAATAACTTTGGGGTTTAAGGGATTGGATGCACAAGCAGTATTCCCGCTTAGTACAAGTGAAGGCTAGCAAAAGACTGGGAAGCGACCAACTAGAGAGCGACAATAGTCATGAACATGCATTAAAATTAATAAACATTGAATACAAGCACGGGTAGGATATAATCCACCATGAACATAAATATCGTGAAGGCTATGTTGATTTGTTTCAACTACATGCGTGAACATGTGCCAAGTCAAGTCACTTAAATCATTCAAAGGAGGTTACCACCCCATCATACCACATCACAACCATTTTAATAGCATGTTGGCACGCAAGGTAAACCATTATAACTCACAGCTAATCAAGCATGGCACGAGCAACTATGATCTCTAATTGTCATTGCAAACATGTTTCATAATAAGCTGAATCAAGAACGATGAACTCATCATATTTACAAAAACAAGAGAGGTCGAGTTCATACCAGCTTTTCCCATCTCAGTCAGTCCATCATATATCATCATAATTGCCTTTCACTTGCACGACCGAACGATGTGAATAATAATAAGAGTGCATGTGCATTGGACTAAGCTGGAATCTGTGAGCATTCAATAAACAGGAGAAGACAAGGCAATATGGGCTCTTGGTTAAATCAACAATGATGCATGTAAGAGCCACTTCAACAATTTAATCATGGTCTTCTCCTACTGACCCCCCCCCCCCAAAATGAAAAAAAAACTATTTACACGGGAAAGCTCCCAACAAGCAAAAGAAGAACGGGAAATATTTTTGGGTTTTCTTTTTAATTACTACAGCAAAGAGATAAACTACTACTAATAATTTTTTTGTTTTTTCTTAAGGTTTATTAAACGCACAAGAGAAAGCAGGAAAAAGAAAATAAACTAGCATGGATATTACAGTGAAAGAGTATGAGCACCGACATCTAGCAATGAGTGTGTGTGAACACAAATGTAATGTCGGTGAGAAATACGTACTCCCCAAGCTTAGGCTTTTGGCCTAAGTTGATCTATTGCTAGGGATAGCCTGGCGGATACCCGTAGGTGAAGCTGGGGTCATACTGCGATGAAGAAGACTCTGACTGCCACTAGCTGGCAACCACCTCTGGATCCCAAGAATAAACAGACTATCGTGGAGGCTCATCTTGTGGCTCCGGTTCCGGGGCTGGTGTAGGATTCCGATAGGCTTGAACGGCCGCCCACGGAAGGATGTGAGGACCTGCAGACAAGTTAAAGAAAGAGGAAGCAGGCAAAGTAATAGTCTCAGGGTGATGTTTATCAAAGTATAATTTATATTTGAGCTCCCCTTCACGACTCTTAACAAGAAAGTCATGCGCTAGAATACTCTTATAATCTAAGTAAGCACAGGGCAACGATGTTTCTTCTTTCTCCTCATGCCTAATAGGTATTTCAAAATATTCAGCTAGGCGTGAAGCATAAATGCCTCCAAAGATGGGGCCCTTAGTACGATTCAGACTTAACCGTCTAGCAACAATCCACCCATACTAACAGAGTTATTGCGGTATAAACCATGGAGAAAAATAATAATATCAGGGACACTAAGGTTTCCACAATTCCCGCGTCCAATCAAGCAACGACTAGCAAATAAGGCAAAGTAGCGTAAAACAGGAAAATGTATGCTAGTAATCCTTGCATCAGAAACCTTCCTCGTTTCTCCCACAGTGATAGTGTTAATGAAAGCTTCTACTTCGTTAAGGTGTGGTTCATCCAAGGTGCCCTCAAAGGGTCTTTTGCAAACCTTGCAAAATTCATCTAATAGCATCTCCTTAACAACGTCATATAAATGAAACTCTACTAATGGAGGTGATTTCTTAGGGAAAAAGTAGAAGTTTTGCACAAAAGTATTTGTGAGTAAGAGATACTGATGAGTTGGTCGCGGAGGAAGTCGGTGAGGCCAGCATTCTCAATCAATAAATAAAAATCCTCATAAATCCTGGCTCTCCTCAAGAAGTCATCGGAAGGCCATTCACATGGCCAGACCTCCGCGGTGCGAGGCAAATTAAATTTGGGCTTCTGCTCTTCTTCCTTTTGTTTTTCCTTTGAGCTTCGGCTCGACGAGCCCCTCAATAGCCTCTTCATTATTTTCTGAAATAATCTGAAATTTTTAGTAACTTCAAATAAAAGTGAACCAACTTCAATAAAATTGATAGCAACAACTCCCACAAGTGCCTTGAGCTTATATCAAGCATTAGAACTACTTGGAACCATATAAATTTGACATGCAAGCTCAAGAACATGGTCACCTATGCAGCACAAATTTGCAATGAATAAAGAACTAGAACAAAAAGTAATTGGACCAATGGAGGAGTCACATACCAAGGAACAATCTCCCCAAGCAGTTTTGCGAGAGGTGCTTTGAGCAAGGAGATCGAAAATCACAGCAGCAGGGGCTGGAACTTGTGCTTGAGTTGTTTTTTCGTGTTTGTGTGAGGCAGAGGAAGAAGATGGTTGCAGGGATAAGTGGAGGAGGACCACCATGGGCCCACGAGGCAGGGGGGCGCGCCCAGGGTGGTAGGCCGCGCCCTCCACCCTCGTGGCCAGGTGGTAGCTCCCCCTGTGGTAATTTTTGCACAGTAAATCCTCAAATATTCCCGAAAAAAACATATTAAATTGGCATGGCATTCTGAGGACTTTTATTTTCGGGATATTTTTATATTGCACGGATAAGTCAGGAAACAGACAGGAAAATACTATTTTACTTTATTTTTACTAAATAACAGAAAATATAAAGAGGGTACAGAAGGTTGTGCTTCTAGTTTCATCCATCTCATGATCATCAAAATGAACCCACCAACAAGGTTGATCAAGTCTTGTTAACAAACTCATTCCGAATAACACGGAACCGGAGAAATTTCGAATAACACTAAGTTACCTCAACGGGGATATGAAAATCCCCAACAATAAGAATATCATACTTTTTCTTGACAGTAGGGAGAGGAAATTAATAACCTCCAAAATATAATCGATGGAATTTTTCCAATAGAGTTGATGCTATAAACTTGAGGTTGTTTCCTCAGAAAATGTACCGTATGCTCGTTACCATTAACATGAAAAGTAACATTGCCTTTGTTGCAATCTATAACAGCCCCTGCAGTATTAAGGAAAGGTCTTCCAAGAATAATAGACATACCATCATCCTCACGAATATCAAGAATAACAAAGTCCGTTAAAATAGTAACGTTCACAACTACAACATGCACATCCTCACAAATACCGACAGGTATAGCAGTTGCTTTATCAGCCATTTGCAAAGATATTTCAGTAGGTGTCAACTTATTCAAGTCAAGTCTACGATATAAAGAGAGAGGCATAACACTAACACCGGCTCCAAGATCACATAAAGCAGTTTTAACATAATTTCTCTTAATCGAGCATGGTATAGTAGGTACTCCTGGATCTCCAAGTTTCTTTGGTATTCCACCCTTAAAATTATAATTAGCAAGCATGGTGGAAATTTCAGCTTCTGGTATCTTTCTTTTATTAGTAATGATATCCTTCATATACTTAGCATAAGCATTTGTTTTGAGCACATCAGTTAATCGCATACGCAAAAAGATGGGTCTAATTATTTCAGCAAAGCGCTCAAAATCCTCATCATCCTTTTTCTTGGATGGTTTCGGAGGAAAAGGCATGGGTTTCTGAACCCATGGTTCCCTTTCTTTACCATGTTTCCTAGTAACGAAGTCTCTTTTATCATAACGTTGATTCCTTGATTGTGGGTTATCAAGATCAGCAGCAGGTTCAAGTTCTACATCATTATCATTACTAGGTTGAGCATCATCATGAACATCATCATTAATATTTTCACTAGGTTCATGTTCATTACCAGATTGTGTTTCAGCATCAGACATATAGATATCATTTGGATTCTCAGGTGGTTCAGCAATAGGTTCACTAGAAGTTTGCAAAGTCCTATCATTTTTCTTTTTCTTCCTTTTAGAAGAACTAGGTACATCAATATTATTTCTCTGATAATCTTGCTTGATTCTCTTAGGGTGGCCTTTAGGATACAAAGGTTCCTGAGTCATTCTACCAGTTCTAGTCACCACTCTAACAGCATAATCATTTTTCTTACTATTCATTTCATCAAGCACTTCTTTCTGAGCTTTAAGTACTTGGTCTACTTGAGTGGTAACCATAGAAGCATGTTTGCTAACAAGTTTAAGTTCACCTCTAATATTAGCCATAAAATCACCCAAGCATTTAATCATAAAGGTATTCTGTTTTAATTGTCTACCAAAATAAGCATTAAATTCATCTTGCTTAAACATAAAGTCATCAAACTCATCCAAGCACTGACTAGCAATTTTAGTAGGAGTGACTTTAGCTTTATCATATCTATAGAGAGAATTTACCTTTACTACCTGTGTCGGGATAGGGATCAGGAGGTTCTTTAGTGAATAAGGAATTGAGATCATATACTTCTTCAACATGCGGTAAATTAAGACCGTGTATTTCTTCAATAGGAGGTAAATTCTTAACATCTTCAGCTTTAATACCTTTTTCTTTTATAGATTTCTTTGCCTCTTGCATATCTTCGGGACTGAGAAATAGAACACCTCTCTTTTTCGGAGTTGGTTTAGGAATAGGTTTAGTAATTGGCTCAGGAGCTGGCTCGGGAGCTGGCTCAGGAGGTGCCCAATTATTTTCATTTGTCAACATATTATTCAATAGAATTTCAGCTTCATCCGGTGTTCTTTCCCTGAAAAGAGAACCAGCACAATTATCCAGGTAATCTCTGGAAGCATCAGTTAGTCCATTATAAAAGATATCAAGTATTTTAGGTTTTTTAAGAGGATGATCAGGCAAAGCATTAAGTAACTTGAGAAGCCTCCCCCAAGCTTGTGGGAGACTCTCTTCTTTAATTTGCACGAAGTTGTATATTTCCCTCAAAGAAGCTTGTTTCTTATGAGCAGGGAAATATTTAGCAGACAAGTAATAAATCATATCCTAGGGACTACGCACACAACCAGGATCAAGAGAATTAAACCATATCTTAGCATCACCCTTTAATGAGAACGGAAATATTTTGAGTATATAAAGGTAGTGCGATCTCTCATCATTAGTAAACAGGGCGGCTATATCATTTAACTTAGTAAGATGTGCCACAACAGTTTCAGATTCATAGCCATAGAAAGGATCAGATTCAACCAAAGTAATCATATTTAGATCAACAAAAAATTCATAATAATCCTTATCGGGAACACAGATAGGTGAAGTAGCAAAAGCAGGGTCGGGTTTCATTCTATCTCTAAGAGATTCTTTACTCCATTTAACTAGCAGCCTCTTAAGTTCGTATCTATCCTGTCAGACAAAAATAGCTGCAGAAGATTCTGCATCAAAAAGATAACCCTCAGGAATAGTAGGCATATTCTCATCATCACTCTCATCATCATATTCAGATTCAATAATTTCTCTTTCTCTAGAACTAGAAATCTGTTCATCAAGAAATTTACCAAGGGGCATAGTAGTATCAAGCATAGAAGTAGTTTCATCATAAGTATCATGCATAGCAGAAGTGGCATCATCAATAACATGCGACATATCGGAACAAATAGCAGAAGCAGGTTTAGGTGTCACTAGCTAACTCATAACAGATGGTGAATCAAGTGCAGAGCTAGATGGCAGTTCCTTACCTCCCCTCGTAGTTGAGGGATAAATTGTTGTCTTAGCGTCTTTCAAGTTCTTCATAGTGTCCAGCAGATATAAATCCCAAATGACTCAAAGAATAGAGCTATGCTCCCCGGCAATGACGCCAGAAAAAGGTCTTGATAACCCAGAAGTATAGGGGATCGCAATAGTTTTCGAGGGTAGATCATTCGACCCAAATTTATTGATTCGACACAAGGGGAGCCAAAGAATATTCTCAAGTATTAGCAGCTGAGTTGTCAATTCACCACACCTGGAAACTTAGTATCTTGAGTGAAGTGTTTAGTAGCAAAGTAATATGATAGTGGTGGTAATGGTAACAAAAGTAAAGACAACAAAAATAATGTTTTTGGTATTTTGTAGTGATTGTAACAGTAGCAACGGAAAAGTAAATAAGCGAGAACCAGTATATGGAAAACTCGTAGGCACCGGATTAGTGATGGATAATTATGCCGGATGCGGTTCGTCATGTAACAGTCATAACATAGGGTGACACAGAACTAGCTCCAATTCATCAATGTAATGTAGGCATGTATTCCGTATATAGTCATACGTGCTTATGGAAAAGAACTTGCATGGCATCTTTTGTCCTACCCTCCCGTGGCAGCGGGGTCCTATTGGAAACTAAGGGATATTAAGGCCTCCTTTTAATAGAGAACCGGAACAAAGCATTAGCACATAGTGAATACATGAAATCCTCAAACTATGGTCATCACCGGGAGTGGTCCCGATTATTGTCACTTCGGGGTTGCCGGATCATAACACATAGTAGGTGACTATAGACTTGCAAGATAGGATCAAGAACTCACATATATCCATGAAAACATAATAGGTTCAGATCTGAAATCATGGCACTCGAGCCCTAGTGACAAGCATTAAGCATACCAAAGTCATAGCAACATCAATCTCAGAACATAGTCGATACTAGGGATCAAACCCTAACAAAACTAACTCGATTACATGATAAATCTCATCCCACCCATCACGGTCCAGCAAGCCTATGATGGAATTACTCACGCACGGCGGTGAGCATCATGAAATTGGTGATGGAGGATGGTTGATGATGACGACGGCGACGAATCCCCCTCTACGGAGCCCCGAACGGACTCCAGATCAGCCCTCCCGAGAGAGATTAGGGCTTGGCGGCGGCTCCATATCGTAAAACGTGATGATTTCTTCTCCCTGATTTTTTTCTCCCCGAAAGCCAATATATGGAGTTGGAGTTAGCGTCGGAGGGTCTCCAGGGGGCCCACGAGGTAGGGGGGCGTGCCCAGGAGGGGGGTGGGTCGCCCCCAACCTCGTGGACAGGGTGTGGGCCCCCTGGTCTTTATCTTTGGCGAGGACTTTTTATTATTTTTTATAAGACATCCCGTGGAGTTTCAGGTCATTCCGAGAACTTTTGTTTTCTGCAAATAAAACAACATCATGGCAATTCTGCTGAAAACAGCGTCAGTCCGGGTTAGTTCCATTCAAATCATACAAGTTAGAGTCCAAAACAAGGGCAAAATTGTTTGGAGAAGTAGATACGACGGAGACATATCAGCGGGAACATGTGCACCACCGGCCTGGGGGCTACTGTCAGGACCGTGGAACCCAGGGTATCCAGGCCCATCTACCTTCGGCCCAAGAGGCGGCGCATGGAGAGGGGCCAGCAAGAGGCCCACCGGTAGGGACCACGAGCAAGACCCCTCATGAGGTCCTGGCCACCTGAGGACCCCTCCTTAGGGATCGAGCATCTCGAGCAAGACTCAGCGGCTTCACCAAGATCCTCGCGAGGTGGCCTCCCGAGGCACCCTCCCTGAGGCATGATGGTAAAAGGTTCTATGGCTCGGTCACATGGTGTTAGGCCCATCACGTGGGTGACGCGCATGGCGACAAACGGCGGCAGAGGCCATGCCAGCATGCGCGGATGCAGAGGATTTCCCCTTTTGTGCTAAGGGAGCAAGGCCAGCAATCCAGTTCCCAAAGCAACCCCTGAAGGTTGCCCAATCGGTGAAACAAGACTAAGATGGCGGGCGTGTAGCGCGGAGGTTATCCCCGATGCCATTGGTGCATCATGGACGGTATCTTTGCAGGCGAAGACCACCTTTTGCCAGGATATACTGCGCCCCCGCCCCTCTTCAAACTTGCCATTGTGTGTCAACCCTTCTCGCCAATGTTTTCGACGGAAGAGGACCAAGGTAGATATAAAAGGAGGGCAGGGAGCTGCTATAGAGGGGGTCGGCTCCTACACCACAAACCTTGTACTCCCTCTACCTCAAGAGCAATCACGACCAAGCAGGACATAGTGTTTTACACCGCAAGGTGGCCCAAACCTGGGTGACCCGCCGTGTCACTGATCCGCTCCCGCTAGTGTGCTTTCGCCATAGCTTTCCCGTGGTTTAGCTGGGGTAGAAGGAGGGTGGGGAGGACGAGCTCACACCAGTGTTTGAACCTTTGGGTCCCTGGAGCCCGACATCCGACATACGTCAGTCGAATGATAGTACATCAGGGTGTTGTTGTCCTTGATCTTCTTCATCACTGACTTGATGGTCGGCTAAATGATTGTAGATCAGGGTGTTGATGCCCTCGATCTTCTTCATCGCCGGCTCGATGGTCGGCCGAGTGGCAGTAAATCTCGAACTTAATGTAATTGGTGTTGATCTTATCTCCATGCTTTCTGACTGACTATCTTTTGCATGTGCAGAGAGGCTACGAGCTAGGATGAGATTACGCCACCCTAGAGAAGGAGCTGAATTCGCTCCGAGTGGACCTGGACAAGAGATAAAAAGAGTGCCCGACTGGACAAGGAGATGAAAACCCTGGGAGGTAAGTTGTTTCCTCCGGCTGGTCATCGCACATTGTTTTCTCCTTTGACTCGAGTCACTCCGCTCCAACATATGTTCATAGCAAGAACACCCAACTCATAAAGATGTTCAGGACTTCTATTTCTTTAGAAACCATGAAGCATGCCCTGGAGAACAAGGACAGGGAGCTGGTGCTAGCCCAGAAGGAGGCCAGGACCAAGACCAAACTTGCTCAGGAGAAGCTGGCATTGGCCAGCAAGCTGGAGAAGGAGATCAAGGCCCTCAAGGCTGCTGCAACTGCTGCTAAAGGAGAGTCCATCGAGTGGGACAAGAAATGGAAGCATCAAGCCAACACCTCTGAGCAAGAAAACAAGACTTTGGAGTAGAAAGTTGCACAGCTCCTCGAGAAGAAGAATGCGCTTGAGCAGTATATCAATGATTTCTACACCGAGATGAATGAGAAGCTTGTTGGTAAGTTTTTCAGCCGAATGCAATCCATTTGCTCTCAGATTCGCTAAATCATTGACTGTTGGTGTTGTTTCCTTGCGTCAGAATACTGCCTCGATGAGGAGCTACAGACGAGGCGGATCTAGTGGGACCTGGACCCCACCAAGCAGATCATCAATGACAAGGCCGCCATGTCCATCGTCCGAGTGGATGAGCGCCTTGACAACGCCATGCGCTATATCACTCATCTGCATGACGCCATGGGAAGGATCGACAAGGAGCTATGCCTGGGGAGGAGGTTTAGGTGGATCTGGAAGACGTCATGACGTGGCTGAATGAGATCCCCGCTAGAGTACAGTCGTGGAAGAAATCGGTAGCTCAGAGTGGTGCCAACGTGGCCTTGTCACTCATCCGCGTCCATTACAAGGATGTGTACTAGGAGAAGTTGAAGAACCTCCGAGTGGCCAACAAATAAGATCAAGTTCAAGGAATTCATGGAGACACTCGCTAATACCACCACATGCATGGATGACGGGATCAATATGGAGACCTTCGTCGATCCAACCTAAAGCTTGAAGCTTGAAAAACTTGTCCGACTTAAATTTCCCCTGGAATGCTGGGTGGTTGATGTAACCATATACTCTGACGAGTTCAGAGCTTGTTTACCTTAGCTTTCGCCTTTGAACATTTGAATGGGTCAAATCTTTTGATTGGGAATTTGAATGCTCATTGGTTTTCATGTTTTTTGGACTTCAGCGAAAGCTGGTTGGCAGCTAAGCCCCCGACTGTGGACCTTGTCCTCACTCGGAATGTTTTTGAACTTAGGAGAAAGTTGGTTTGCAGCTAAGACACCGAGTGAGGAGCATGTCCTCACTCTGATTGTTTTAGAACTTAGGCAAAAGCTGGTGCGCAGCTAAGCTCCCAAGTGTGGAGTGTGTCCTCACACAGATTGTTTTTTAACTTAGGCGAAAGCTGGTTCACAGCTAAGCCCCTGAGTGTGGAGCGCGTACTCACTCGGATTGTTTTTAACATAGGCAAAAACTAGTTCGCGATTAAGCCCCCCGAGTGTGGAGCGTGTGCTCTCTTGGATTGCTTTTGAACTTAGGCGAAAACTGGTTCGTGTCTAAGCCCCCGATTGTGGAGCGTGTCCTCACTCAGATTGCTTTTGAACTTAGGCGAAGGCTGGTTTGCAGCTGTCATGGGTTGGCACGATCACCTATAGGTCATGAGCCCCTTGTGGTTCGGCAAGGTGGAGATCACGTTGCACAAAGAGCGGAAGCCATGGGGGCAGCGCAATAGTGATGACACTAGAAGTTTTTACCCAAGTTCGGGCTGCCATGAGGCGTAAAATCCTACTCCTACCTTAGGTGAATTTGATGGTGGAACACAATATCACGCAGCGCTTGAGCCCGAAAAGGTAGCCTCGGTGGAAGCAACTACACGCATACAAGTGTGAGGGGGTCCGAATACCTTTCTATGTTGCCTTGGACCTCCTTTTATAGCTCAAGGGGTAACCATAGTGGCAAAACAATTATTATCTAGTGATTAGATAGCTAACAGTGCTATCATACCTAACTCTGGTAGTTAGGACAAGGTGCATTAAATGCACTACTAGGTGTCATGCTGAAGATGAAGCCTGGCAAGCCTGCCGTGCCGCTTAGTCATCTTCTGCCTATCTGCTTGACACGCTCCTGGACGGGTGTCACTTGAGCGTAATTTGTCTTCCAATGGGTTGTTGATAACCCACAAGTGTAGGGGATCATTTGTAGCCTTCTTCGATAAATAAGAGTGTCAAACCCAATGAGGAGCTAAAGCTAAAACAAATATTCACTCAAGTTCTATCGACCACCGATACAACTCTACGCACACTTGACGTCTGCTTTACCTAAAACAAGTACGAAACTAGTTTGCAAGAATAAAACTATGAGTACTTTGAGAGAATAAAACTAAGAATAAAATTCAAGATAATAAAAGTAGATAGGCTTTGTCAACAAGTGTCGGTGCAACAGACCCGAGGCCTGTTGCCCTAACTGTGCACACACACAAGATCAAGATTGAAGCATTAGAACAAGATGAAAAAGAGACCAAGAGATTCAAAGCATCAACAAGCAGATCAGAAGGATCCAAGGCCAAGTCAGAGAAGCCAGATATCTTCAAGAGAGAAGCCTCCATTGCCAGGCAGGCGAGCCTGGCAAGGGGCGAGGCCACTCTCAAAAGAAGATGACCAAGGCGTCCCGACAGGGCCTGCCGGGACTCGCGGAGACCAAATTACCTCACCAAATACTCCACCACGACCACGTCGTCGATCAGTGGAGTGTCAAGCCGTGGAGTGATTAAGTGGAAACCATCCGCCACATGGCGACCACTTCCTACCAAGGAAACCCACAGATGACACCCGTCCTATGAAGTGTCGAATAAGCAGGCGTGGAGCTGGCAAGATAGCCCGGCAAGCCTTGCTGGGCAACCAACAACATCACACTAAGCAACGCATTAAATGCGCACTCCAGCCTATAGAGTTAGGTATGATCGCACTATTTGCTATCATATCAGTGTCTAATGACTAAATTGCCACTGTGGTGCCCATGGCAACCGTTCGGGGGGGTTATAAAGTTAGATCACTCGCACCGCCGTACATGCTTATCCACCATCAATCCACCAAAGCTGGACTAGGGTTTTACGCCTCACGGCGGCTCGAACCTAGGCAAAACTGCCCATGTGATCTTTGGCGCGCTGCCCCATGTTGGTCTGCTCTTTGTGCAACGCAACTCCCCCTGCCGAACCAGTAAGGGACCGTCCTCGTCCCATAGGTGGCCGTGGTTTCCTGCAACATCTTTAGCGTGCCAGGTAGGGGGATCGCTTGCGTGAAAATGAAGACATAAACATCACGTCATCTTCATCGCCATCTGCATCTTCGAAGGTGCCATCGACCATGGAGCCCAAGAAGAAACCAGCTTCTTCAGCTCATCCATCCACCTCGAAGACTCTGCCGCTCACGGCCTCCAACGTCGTGGGGGGCACCGAGACTCGCGAGGGCATGAACGCTGCTGGGGATGTAGTCGTAGCATGCGGCACCACCACCATTACCCCTCGCGGCCGACACAAGAGCAGTAGATGCCGAAGGAGAGCTACATCAGTAACACCTCGACGGCCGCACTTCGCTCACCGACGGGCATAGCCATAGCGATGGCGCATGGTCTGGGGCAAACCACCGCCCTTTGACCGCCCTTGCCACAGGCGCGATCGTTGCGTGTGCACTTTCCCTAGGGCGGGTCGACCAAGCTGATGCGCCCAACGGAGCGGATGGCCCTCGAGCGCCTCCACCTCACAACCCTGCCACCCTAGTGGTTGCACTGCAACAGCAGGGGCGCAGTGCTGCCGCCACTGGCTCCATCAGGAGGCGAGCGATGGAGCGATCGACTTCATCATCATCTATGCCAGGCACAGCCTCGGAGGCCATGGCGCCGACTCAGCTGTTGCTAAGGTTTCTACCAACGGCCGAGCAGACATATGAATGGCGTGCCACCATCCAAAGTCTGCTTGGTTTCGCCGAAGCCGAGGGCTCACGACGAGCTGCCCTGCCGCGACCTCACCAAGCAACGGCAACGACCCATGCTTCTGCCCGTACAGAGGGATCCATCCCTATGGTGCAGTCCCCGCCGCGGCAGCCAGCACGGGCGAGACCGAATCGAGACCCCGATGACGTCTCGATGGCCTCCTCTAATCCCCGAGCACGTCCAGGCCAATGACGAACCCCGGAAGATAGGCAGCGAGGAGATGTGTACGTCGTCGAGCAGCGCCATGGCAACCTCCTCCTAGCCGATGGGCACAACGACTAGGATGTTGAAGAGCCCGCTTTCGGTGTTGGCCGGCCCCTGCCCTTCAAGGCTGGCTACCCTGCCTTCACCGGTGTGCTGCGACAAGTCTATTGGCCGTCTGTTCACACGTTCAAGCCAGAGATACCTGACAAGTACGATGGGAGGCGGAACCCGGCAGAGTTCCTGAACATCAACACCATCGTTGTTCAGGCTGCCGGGGGAAGAGATGAGAAGGCGTTTGCCAACTACTTCCCATTCGCCCTCAAGTCCAATGTGAGGTCTTGGCTGATGCACCTACCAAAGAACTCTATTTCATGATGAGCAGACCTATGCCACGAGTTCATCGGCGCTTTCACTGGTGTCCAGCAGGAGCCGAGCCATCCTAGCGATCTGCAGCTTCTCCAACAGAAGGAAGGAGAAACCCTCCGTAAGTATTTACAGAGATTCATCAAAGTTCATAGAAATATTCCAAATATCCATCCGGCAGCCGTGATAGCTGCCTTCTAGTACAATGTGCGCAAATGCCGGATCTGTTCTGGGATGAACATGCGGTTGCCCAAGACTGTGAAGGAGCTATACACCCGAGTGGATAAGTGTGCTCGGATGGAGGAAGGAAGGAAGTTGCCCGGAGATGAAGAGTACATGAATGGTTATTCAGAGGATGATGAGTCCACCAGTCAGAAGAAGGTCAAGAAGCACAGTAAGAAGCGGAGGGATAAGGCAGTGTTGACTGTTGAAGGATCATGCACCCCTAGTACTGGCAAGATCGCCAAGGCTGAGGTCCCCGGCAAGGAGAATGTCGTGTGTGCTGATTGCTGGGAAGCTGCGGCTGCCGAGGAGGCCGGGAAGGACGATGGGCAGTACTGCAAGATGCACCGGACCAATGGCCACGACCTTCAGGAGTGCTATCTAGTTGATAAGTTGGTCAAGAGACAGAGAGCAGAATATGAGAAGCGTGATAAGGAAAAGGGTCAGAATGTCGCTGGCGGTAAGGGCCGAGGTGATGGACCAAATCGCCCCGGCAAGCCCTTTCGGAATAAAGGAAAACCAGCCAGAGGCTAGGAGAAGGAAGTCTGTGTTGATGACAGTGATAAAGGGGATGAAGAGGAAGCCCGTGAGCAAGAGCTTCAGAAGGCCACAGACGCCCTTTGTGTTGACAGAGGTGCATCTTTGCACACCTCCCATCGCCAACTCAAGCGATGGGCTCGAGAGAAGTCAATGTCGTGGAACCAACACCAGAGGCCCGGAAGCCGCTCGGATGGTCCTGTACACCCATCATCTTTGATGAGAGGTTCATCCTAGACGTACCACTGTGGTAGGATGCCTGCCTTCATTGGTTTCTCCAACAATTCGCAACCTCAAGGTCACGAAGATGCTGGTGGACGGTGGGGCCGGACTGAATCTGATTTCCCCAGCAGTTATCAACAAGCTACAGATAGGAGAGGAAGAACTGGACGTTACCGACACGTTTCAAGGAGTCAACCCCGGGAGGAGTCATCCTAAGGGACAGATTATGTTGCCAGTAACATTTGGGGGAGAGCTTAACTACCGGACTGAGAAGATTGTGTTTGACATAGTTGATATCCCCCTGCCATACAATGGAATCCTTGGACGCCCGACCTTGGCTAAATTCATGGCGGCATCCCACTATGCCTAAACACCCTGAAGATGCTTGTGCCACTGGGGGTCCTCACCATCCCATAATATGAGAAAGATGCCATCATCTATGTAGACAAGATGTACTGAGACGCGGTCGCGGCAGAGGTGGCAACGACAACAGTTCTCGCCAAGGAAAGCAAAGGGAAGAAAAATGATTGTAGGATCACCGACAAAGAGTCCAGGAAGAGTTCCCCTCTGAGTGCTCGACACCCGTTAACGACGTGCCGGAGTGTTCCAACAGCAAGAGATCCAAGGCTGCTGCTCCACAAGTGAAAAAGGTCTCTGCATGGCTGGCTCGCGTTGATGGTACTTTCACTGTCAGTGCCACCCTCGATGACAAATAGGAAAGCTCGCTTTTTGTCTTCCTATGGGCGAATATCGATGTGTTTGCTTGGCAACCATCTGATATCCCCAGTGTTCCCAGGAATGTAATCAAGCACCACCTTGCTGTCTGCTCACATGCTAGGCCTGTTAAGCAGAATGTCCGGAAGCAGGCCTGGGAGAGGCAACAGTTTATTGCAGAAGAGATCAAGAAGCTTAAGGCAGCTCGTTTAGTCAGAGGAGTGCTACATCCAAGTTGGCTATCAAACCAAGTGGTGGTCTGGAAGGCAAACGAGAAGTGGAGGCTGTGCATTGATTTCACAGACCCCAACAAGGCTTGCCCAAAGGACCTGTTCCTCTTGTCGTGTATTGATCAGATTATAGATGCCACTTCAGGTTGTGATTTGCTCTCATTTCTGGATGCCTATTCTGGTTACCACGAGATCTTCATGTCCAAATAAGATGAGTAGAAGACATCATTCATCACTCCATGTGGTACATACTGCTTTGTCCGCATGCCATTCAGATTAAAGAGTGCCAGGTCCACCTTTGTAAGGGCAGTCCAGAATGGTTTTGAACCTCAGCTACATAGAAACATTGAGGCTTATATGGATGACATTGTGGTCAAAATCAAGGATAGAGAAACTCTCATCTAGGATTTAGAGGAGACATTTGCAAATTTGCATAAGATCAAATTGAAGCTAAACCCAGAGAAGTGTGTGTTTGGCGTCCCCTCCAGCCAGCTGCTTGGATACTTTGTGTCCCACAAGGGAATCGAAGCTAATCATGATAAGATCAAGGCCATTGAGCATATCCAAGCACGAAGGACGGTCAAAGATGTGAGGCACCTGACGGGATGTGTTGCCACACTAAGCAGGTTCATCTCCAAGTCTTCCAATTGTGCCCTGCCGTTCTTCAAGATTTTGAAGAAGGCAGGTCCTATGAGGTGGACCCCTAAAGCAGACACAACTTTGTAGGAGTTGAAGACCTACCTGTCCTCTGTGCCTACCCTGGTTGCACCCAAACCCCAGGAGCCGTTGTTGCTATACTTAGTGGAAACCAACCAAGTGGTTAGTGTAGCCTTGGTAGCACAGCGAGAAGTGAATGAGAAAGTGAGTGAGCGGAGGCTGACAGAGCTAGATAAGGATCAGAACAGCAGCAAGCTCGGCAACGATGACAACCCCAAGGATGCAACAAGGAAGAATGTGGTGCAGCACCCAGTGTACTTCGTCAACTCCTTGTTACAGGGGGCTAAATCGAGGTACTCTGGCATGCAAAAGTTGATCTTTGTCCTTATCATGGCCTCAAGGAAACTAAGCCACTACTTCCAAGCCCATGAGATCATGGTTGTTACTCATTTCCCATTGCAACGGATACTCCGAAACCCAGAGGTTACCGGCAGAATAGTGGAGAGGGCTTTGGAACGATCCAGCTTTGGTTTGAAGTTTGAGAGCAGATCAACTATCCAGAGCAGGGCATTGGTAGAGTTATTGTAGAATGGAAGCCAACCCCTAATGAGGAAGTGACAAAGACAGTTATCCCCGACAAGGAATCACCCCAAGAATGGATTATGTATTTTGATGGTGCTTTTTCCCTGCAAGGTGCAGGGGCTAGCGTGCTTCTTGTCGCCCCCTCCGGGGATCACTTGAAGTACGTCGTCCAGATGCATTTTGCACGGGAAGAAGCAACAAACAATACAACAGAGTATGAAGGACTCCTTGCTGGGCTCAGAATTGCAGCAGAATTGGGAATTAAGAAACTGATCATTCGAGGAGATTTACAACTGGTGGTGAGACAAGTTAATAAGGATTATCAAAGTCCATTGATGGAGGCATACGTCAAGGAAGTGAGAAGATTTGAGGAGCACTTTGACGAATTACAAAAAGAGCGCGTACCCCGTGCGGAAAACAACATAGCTGATCATCTGTCAAAGTGTGCTGCGCAGAAGATTACTGTGGAACCAGGGACTTTTGTTCTCCATCTTGCTCAGCCCTCCATATCCCTAGCAACAATGGCCTGGAAGAGGAGAAAGTTGGACACTAGAAAGCCTCTCCCGATAGAGTTTTCTGCTCCTGACAGAGACCCTGCCGGAAACAACTCCTCGTAGCCTGCCGGACCACCCCCTCCAGCCGGGTCCATGGATCCTGCGTACGAGGCTAGTGCCCCCATAGTAGAGGAGGTGACGCTAGTCCTCGTTGCCGAGCCGCGGGCTCCAACTTGGGCAAGGCACATTGTCCGCTTCCTCCAAACCGGAGAGCTTCCCAGCGATCTAGACGAAGCTAAAAAAGTAGCCCTGAGGGCCAGTATGTATCAGTTTGTCGATGACACTCTATACATAAGGAGGCCCAACGGTGTGAAATTGAAGTGTGTCTACTGGGAAGAATGAAAGGAACTACTGGCTGAGATACACAAAGGAATGTGGGGCTCCCACATTGGATCAAGGGTGTTAGTTGGGAAAGCACTCCGACAAGGATTCTATTGGCCCATAGCCCTCCAAGATGTGGTCGATCTTGTCACTAAGTGTGAAGCCTACCAGTTCCATTCCAAGAAAACCTACTTGCCTACCCAAGCACTTGAGAAAATCCCTCTATCATGGCCATTTTTGGTCTGGGGGCTCGATATCATTGGCCCCTTCCTCCGAGCAATCAGGGGCTTTGAATTCTTGTTTGTTGCCATCGATGGGTTTACAAAGTGGCCAGAAGTGACTGCCATAAGAAAGGTGACTTCTCAGTCAGCTATCAAGTTCTTGAAAGATCTGATGTGTCATTCTGGAGTTCCAACAAGGATCATCACCAACAACGTCACCTAGTTCACGAGCCGCGCCTTCATGCAATATGTTCATACCCTCGGATGCAAGATCTCACTCACCTCTGTGGCACACCCCTGGAGCAATGGACAAGCTAAGAGGGCAAACGCTGAAGTGCTACGCGGACTCAAGACAAGAACCTTTGATACGCTGCATAAGCACGACATCTGGTGGATCGAGGAGCTGCCGGTAGATCTCTGGTCCCTCAGAACGACGCCAAACCGAGCTACCAGGCAGACTCCCTTCTCCCTGGTCCACGGGGCAGAAGCATTTATCCCCACAGAACTCATTTACGGGTCGCCTCGAGTACTTGGTTACGATGAAATCATAAAAGATCAGCACCCGCATGACGATGCTCTGCTACTCGAGGAGAACCGTCTCCGACATGCTACGCGTGTGGCACGCTATCAGCAAGCCATGCGTCGCTATCATAGCCGCATGGTTCATGCTCGGTGTTTTGAGGAAGGTGACTTTGTCCTTAGGCGCGTTCAGTCCACCAAGGGTACACACAAGTTGTCACCAAAGTGGGAAGGCCCTAACAGGGTAGTACGTGTCACCAGACCCGACGTAGTCCGTCTGGAGACCAGAGATGGCACTCTGTTGAAAACTCATGGAATATTGAGCATCTCCACAAGTTTTACCCGTAAGGCGCGAGGCTGCCCAGCCACCCATTTGTACAGGCCTTGCCTCAGCTACATGTAACCCCTTGTACAAAGCCGGGACGATGACCCCGTGCAAGAGAAAAAAATAAGCGTTGTAGGGGGGCTGCCAGCCTAGATTGCATGCATGCATGAGCATTCTAGATCACTTCATAAGCATTTTCATGAGCATCTGCATATGCATATATATAGGATTGCATCTTGCATTCATTCTCATCTACATGAAGCTGTAGGTTCTTACCATGGACTTGGCTTCGAGAAGGGGGTGAGAAGATTGCCCGCCATAGCGATCCCAGCAAGCCAAACAGATAAGTTCTACCTCTTGTCCATTCGTGTTTTGTAAGCTATAACTTATGCATTAGAAAACCTCACCGCTCTTTTTAGACTTAGGTGCTCCCATTCCTGACTCGAACGTTGTTTTGGTCAAGATGGTTGCAGTTGCCTTTGGTAAAAGGAAGTTGGCGGGGGGGGGGGGGGCTGGCCTCTCTGCCTGTAACCCGACAGATAAGGTTCTCCAGCAGACAAAAAGGGGGCCGGCAAGATAGCATGCTGGGAAACTCGTTTATTTACACTAAAGAGGCATCTCACCTCTGCATGGACATATACATGCGCGGGTCCCGGCAGGGTTCATCTTTTTCATTAACATGCTGATACAAGTACAAGCATTACAGAACACATGCATGGACATGAGAGATTACATTATTTGAATTAAATTTTGGCAAGTGCCTACAGGTTTAAGATTGAAAAAAATATGTGCCCCGTGATGCCTTTGCCCCTATCCATCTCCTACAGGATGAGATCGAAGAGGCAGAAGGCGGGTACAGATGGAGTCCGCGCCTTCCCAGGATCAGGATGACACCATTCTTCGGCACAGAGGGAGGATCTGGAGGACGGGCGTGGAGACCCTAGATCTTCAGCCACACCAAAGCCATGCTCTCTGGATTTTCACACAGAGAGCATGATTGTCCCCAATGCCCCTGACGTCGGAAATCACCACATGTACGAAGACAAGAAGCCCTCCTCTGTGAACAGAGGATGATGCCTGGAGGAGCCAGACCTGCCTTCACCAATGGCAGGCCTCCCCCGAAGCACTTCCTCTATGGCGCGCAGGAACGGAGAATGAGGAGCAACCGGCTACCACGCCCCGCACTCGCCGCAGGCCTCAGCATGGTGTCATTCGCATCCCCTCCCACTGAAATCAAGGCTATGGGTGGCACGACGATGAGCGCGCTGGAGTCACCACCTCTAGCATTACTGCCGTGCTGGCCGAGCATCCTCGTGACCACAAAGGACTCTGAGCTAAAGCCCGGGGGCCAGCACCAGGCTCCCCCTTCCGGCATATTCAAGATGCAGCAAGACAGAAGAGAAGGAGAATGCGGTCGGATGCCTCCACTCCTCTCCCGCTCTTCCTTTTATAGGTGAACGGAGGACTGGAGGCTGGATCTGCAACGCGTGACCACCGCCCTCCTCAATCCCAATTAAGTAACATCATCATTAAACAAACCCAACAATATTAATTAGAGTAACATGATGAGATTCACATGATAATGCAAGCACTACATACTCAACGTGTCCATAAGCGGGGACATGGCTAATCATGATTAGTTTATACACTCTCCAGAGGTTGCACACTTTTCCCCACATGACCCGATCTCCTCCGTTGGGATTCTCGCACTTCATGGTGTTTGAGAAAACGGATGACCGAGACATAGTCTTTCAGAAGCGCTAGCACCTTACGATGGGTAGACCGTACCAACCTACATCCCCTACATCTGCTAGTCTACCACTGTAAGAGTTCACACGACTTAGTCAACTATGCTAGAGCCCATAATAGCATGTGGCTGCACACGGAAGTTTCTAGCATGAATAATCTTATGATCCCTTTGAGCCTGGCTGGCGGTCTAAAAACAAACAGGCAATCCTGGAATACCCAGGTACCTCAATCCACCCAGATGTGTATTAAAGTTGCCACCTTAAATAAACCATTGATTAACAATCTCACATCTGTCATGGAAATTCACTCACCCAATCCACGTCTACTAGCATAGCATGGCATAATAAGCAAACGTAGAAGTAACTCCCAAGGGTTTGATAATAAAACAGGTAATAGGTACTACCTCCATCTACTTCCCAAAACGCACATATTAATCAGATCCTAATCATGCAATTGTTTGAGGATTGATCTAATGCATAAAAACTAGGTAATAAAGAAGTATGATCAAAGTGTTACTTGCCTTGCTGATGACCCGTGAAACCTAGAGATTCGAAGTAGCAAGCGGCGCAATCCGGGTACTCTATCGCAAGCAAACAAACAAACAAGCATACAATAAGTACTCATCTAATGCACGGGTAAAACTCAAATAAGAGGTCTAACCAGAAAGTTCAACTTAAGAACTCCGGTTTGCAAAAAGAATCAAATTGACTGAAGAAACAAAACTCAAAAGGCGAAAGAAACAAGCTTCATTTACTAATCTGGACCTAAGTCAAACTTTACAGAAGCAAAAACTGGTTTGAGTAGATTATTCGGAAAGAGGGTTTCGAGACAAAACTCTAGGCGCTTGAATCGCCTGATTCCGATAAACGAGCAAAAAGATAAACTAAAACGAAAATCGGATCAGAAATCACGATCAGAAAAATTGTGGAATAAATCCGAGAAAAGAAAAATGACGAACAGATTAACGAATGAATGTTCGTTATCTGGATCTAAACGACGGATACGTCTGTTAAAACGGACGAACGAGCGAACGCTCGTTACATAAATAAACCGATAAAACCGATCTAAAAAATAAAAAAACTAGGGTTTTCTTAAAAAAACCGAAGTGGTTTTCTCAAAAAAAAACGGCGTCATCGGCGGTTCGGGCGGTACCCTCAGCGAGGTCCTCCGGTGGGGCGGGGTGCGCTGGCGCAGTTGGCGAGGGGCGGCGGGGCTCCGGCGGCGGGGTGGGGTGGTGCGGCGGCGAGGGCGAGGCGACGGGGCGGGTCGGCTCCGGCGGCAGGGTGTGCGGCGGCGGCAGCTTTGGCTCGGGGCTCCAGGGGTGGGTATTTAAGAAGGGGAGGCGGCGGCAGCTCCGACTTGGGAAGGGGGTCGGGCGGCGGCGGCGGCTCGGACTCTCCTGAGTCCGGCGGCGGCATGGCGGGGGAGGCGGTGGCGCGAGCGGGCCGGCCTGGCTCGGCTGGGCTTCGGCCCAGTCGCAGGCGGGGAGTTTTTGTCACATCCCTGGTCCTGTTATGCACTAGGCTAGACCTCATGTGAGCATCGTGTTTTAATTCCAATGAAATTTTAATTGAGGAATTTTCAAAGCCTCAGAAACCTTCTAAAAATGGTCAACATTAAAATCTCCTCAAAGAAGTCCAAGAAAATGTTCCTCTTAGTCTCTGAAAATATTGCAAAGAGGTAAAACTCAAAACAATATTTTTGGTATCTCAGAGTTAATTATTTTGGGCCTTTGAATTAAATAAATAGCTATTTGCATTGGATATATATTTGATATATAAATAATATATGTCCAATAATTACTGGAACATTTTATGTGGTTTGGTATATTTTAGTTCTAGCCACATAACTATTTTCAGGATTTTATAAAATGGTTTAGTATATTACTAAACTAAAACAACACAGAACAAAATAGATAAATAAAAACAAAAATAGAAAGAGTAGAGGACTACCTGGCGCTCACCTCAGCCCACCTGGCCCAGCTCCTCCAGCTGGCCCAGCCCACCGCCGCTTCTCCCCCTGTCGTCTTCCTCCCCCTCGCCCCGAAGCTGCTCGGTGGCGCGCGCGGCCACGCGCCCCGGCCACCTCCTCCCTGCCTGGCTGCCTCCTCCTCTCCTGGACGTCTCCTGCAGCTCCACGCCACCCCCTGGAACCCCCTCGCACTCTCTCTCGACCCCTTCCCCCTCCTCTGCTCTCTCTCTCGCGCAGCCCGAGCGGAGCCCATCGCCGCCGCTCGCCGTTGCCGCACCCAGAGCCTCCCCCTCGACCCTCGGCGTGCCCAGTAGCTCGGCTACCTCGCCCTCATCCTCTCCGACGATTCAAGCGACCTCGGACGCCCTGCATCGCCGTCATCGAGCCGTCTTCTTCACACACGGCCGCCGGATGCCGCTCGTCGATTCGCCATCTCCGCCACCTTCCCGAGCCCACCGAGCTGCTCGTCGACCTCGCCGTGAGCTCCTCTGCCGAACCCCTCTCTCCCCGTGCTCTATTTCCCTCCGTAGCCTCCGTTACCACCGCGGCCGAGAGCTTCTCGCCGCCGGCCATGGCGTGGCCGTGGCCACAGCCACCGCAGCTCGCTCCCGAGCCCACCGTCGTGCTCACCGCAACCTCAGGAGCCCGCAGCACCCACCAGTTTCTCCCGTAGCGCACCATAGCGTCGAATCGATCGGCGCCCGAACTTCGGCGCCGCCGCGAGCTCGTTTCCGGCGAGCTCCGGCCACCACAGCCGCTGCCGCTCGCCCAGTTGGATGCGGAGCAAACCACGCGTCGAATGGTGCTCCATAGCGAGCACACGTTGCATCTCCGTCGTCGGCCATGGTCGTCGCCGGCGAAACTCCGGCGGGAGCTGACGTGGCTCCGTCATTAGGAGCTAATCCAACTAACTAAACCACCTACAGCCACTGACAGTAGGCCCCACCCCTGGTCAAACCCCAGTCAGCGCTGGGTTTGACCGGGATTAGTTCCTGTGTCACTGACGTGTGGACCCCGCACGTCAGGTTTGACCTGGACCTGGCCGTTGACTCGCTGACGTCATGCTGGCGTCAGGCTGACGCAGTTAAATCATTTTCTGGAATTATTTTAATTCTAAATATTTAGGAAATTCCATAAAATGTTCAAAACTTCAAAAATTCATAGTAATTCAACCGTAACTCCAAATTAAATAATTTATATATGAAAAATTATCAGAAAAATTCAAGGAATCCATCTGTACCATTTTTATGCATGTTAGAACAACTTATAGCTGTTGTATAGCACAAATCAATTAAATGGCATTTGAATAATCACATATGGAGTTTGAATTTGAATCTTGTATTCAAACCAACTTCATTTAATCTGTTGCTAGTTGCATTAGCTCAAAACACATTCATATTGCCATGTCATAGCATGCATTATTTTGTGCATTGCATTGATTGTGTTCTTCTTTGTTGCCGGTATTTGTTCCCTCCCGGTAGACGATGTTCCGACGTTGTGATCGTTGACACTGACGAAGACTCAATGTTATCTTCAGAAGTGCCAGGCAAGCAAAACCCCCTTGTTCATTCCGATACAATCCCACTCTCTCGCTCCTGCTCTCTTTTACTGCATTAGGACAACAACGATTCATCTGTTACTTGCTGCGGTAGCTGAACCCCTTTATCCTTTGCATGACCTGTCATTCCACAGTAAATAGATGAAACCCACTAGCATGGGTAGGAGTTGTTTGAGCCCTGTTGTGCCTACTCATTCTTGCTTGTTTGTCATGCCTGCTACTGCTTAGAGTTGAGTCAGGTCTGATTCATCGGGGATGAATCAGAGGCGTGTGAACATGTCCTACTGTGTGTGAGCTAAGTGTGTGAACACGTTTTGGTAAAGGTAGCGGTGAGAGGCCATGTAGGAGTACATGGTGGGTTGTCTCATTGCAGCCGTCCTCAGGAACTGAGTTCTGTGTTTGTGATCCATGATTCAGCTACTACCACGCATTGGGCCCGAAACCAATGGACCCTCTCGGCTTCTTGATCACCCTTGTCCTCTGTCCAGGAGTTGCAAGTAGTTTCTGGTGTTTGTAGTATGCTGGAGGCCGTGCGCAGCGCTGACCGTAGGGGTGGGCTGTGATGCGGTAGGCACGTGGCACGGTGTACCGGGCGCCTGTTTGGTGTCTCGGGAACCCTGTTCACATCGTTTGGGGCTGTGAGCGAAACTCCGGCCGGATCTCCTCATGGATGGAACCCGAATAGGCGATAAACCTGGACTAGAGACTTAGGTGATTAGGTAGGTCGTGGCCGACACCCACGTTGGGCTTCCGCTTGAAGGTTGCCGAGTACATGTCGTGTAAACGACGGTAAGTGGTGAGAGCGTGTATGAAGAAGTACACCCCTGCAGGGTTAACCTAATCTATTCGAATAGCCGTGTCCGCGGAAAAGGACTTCTGGATTGCTTATATCAGTTCATAGACAAGTGAAAGTGGATACTCTAAAATACGCAAGATAAGCGTGAGTGCTATGGATGGCGTTCTCGTAGGGAGACGGGAGCGGATCCATAGTGGTGTATTGATATGGTGAATATGTGGACTCGTGTGCGCCACCTCAAAAGAGTCGCTTGCAGTCGTAGTTTAGGATAGCCACCGAGTCAAAGCTGGCTTGCTGCAGTTAAACCCCACCACCCCTTTGTTGATAATGATGCATATGTAGTTAGTTCTGATGTAAGTCTTGCTGGGTACATTTGTACTCACGTTTGCCTATTTTATGTTTTGCAGAGAGACTTCAGTCTCACTAGTAGTTCCGCTTGGACTTCGACGTTTAGCTTGTTACCTCAGCTACGATCTTGTGCCCTCGGCAGTATCTGGTAGATAGTCAGGCTTCTCAGCCTTTTTCATTTATAGTTGTCTGTACTCAGACATGATAGCTTCCGCTTGTGCTTTGACTTGTATGCTCTGAATGTTGGGTCATGAGACCTATGTTTGTAATATCTCGCTCCTCGGAGCCTAATGAATAAATACTTGAGTCATAGAGTCATGTTGTGATGCCATGTTGTGTTTGCACATATCGAGCATATTGTGTGTATGTTATTGAAATGCTTGGTATGTGTGGGATCTGACTATCTAGTTGTTTATCCTTAGTAGCCTCTCTTACCGGGAAATGTCTCCTAGTGTTTCCAATGGTAGCTTGCTACTGCTCCGGAACACTTAGGCTGGCCGGCATGTGTCCTTCTTCGTTCCTGTGTCTGTCCCTTCGGGGAAATGTCACGCGATGAATACCGGAGTCCTGTTAGCCCGCTACAGCCCGGTTCACGGAGTCCTGCTGCCCAGTGCTACAGCCTGGATTCACTCGCTGATGACCGACACGTTCGATGCTGGGTCATGGATGCCTGTCCCTGTAAGTTTGTGCCACTTTGGGTTTACGACTAGCCATGTCAGCCCGGGCTCCTTATCATATAGATGCTAGCGACACTGTCATATACGTGTGCCAAAAGGCGCAAACGGTCCCGGGTAAAGGTAAGGCGACACCCGTGGGAATACCGTGCGTGAGGCCGCAAAGTGATATGAGGTGTTACATGCTAGATCGATGTGGCATTGAGTCGGGGTCCTGACAGCGTTGGTATCAGAGCTTGACTGCCTGTAGGATTACCAAGCCAAACTGGTCGATGTTGAGTCTAGAAATTCTTTAGTTATATGTAGGGGAATTGATTGTGGGATGGAACGTAAGGCTCTTTTTACTCCTTATACCTCATGGCCTTCTGATCTGAGTCATCATCTTCTCTTCTACGGGGATTAAGAACTAGGCTATCTCTTCTTTCTATTAGGATCACGTGTTACTAATTAGTGGACTTATAAGATTGTTGGATTTAAGTCTCAGTTCAGTTCCTACTACTTCCGTATGTTAATTGTTGATCTCGAAACCTTGATATTGTGCTTCTGAGTGGTTATGCCACCATTTTTGTGAATGTCTCAAATCTTTTCTGAGCATTTACAGCCGTTATGCTGTCCGAGTCATCCCAGGTTTCTAAGTAGTCTGATGCATTTGCAAATCCTTTCTTCCCGTTTCAATGTTCCTTTGGGCCAGATTAACCACACTAATCAGTGAGTTGAGGTACTCCGTTACCTTGACATATATGTTGGAGATATTATTATGACCCTAGGTGTCTTAGGGGATCATCTAGTAATTTAGCCATGATTTGTGTTCCCAGTGTGATGATTCTGGCCATCATTCTCGAAAGCATCCCGTGATGCTACTTAGTAATAGGTATTCTGTTCCTGGGTTCTTGAACCCGAGATTCACTCTACCTACTTCATGTTGATAGTAATTGCTAGTGCCTTTAGGATATTAGTAACCTTTGCGATAGTCCTTGAAGTCCGTGGTATCTTCTTCTTCCAAATACCATGAACTACTTATGGCAGAAGTTCCTCGTTGAACTGAAATATCACAACAGGATTATTCTTGATGAGTTCTCCATTATATATTGTGGCTCTGCCAGTTCTACCTTTCTGCATGGGTTATCCGGAAGAAATATGTTGAACTTCGTTCGACATGCTAATCCATGCATCCACAACTCAGAAAATCATATGTTCTTTTGAGTTGTCCCATCTTAGTTGTTTCCGACCCTCGCCTATCAATTGATAGTCAAGAGTATGCGTGCATTCGTTCGTCGATGCCTATTACCCTTGTGGTCCGCCAAGCCATTCTATTTCAGAATGAATAGGAGAAACAAACTCCAGAATCTCATCCATATCTAGGATTGGGTCAAAGCAATTGTATTCCGCAGATCAAAATGCCAATCCAGCTTCTGGTCTGTTCTACCTTGAAGTATTACCATCTTTATATCAGGAATATCATGGGAATTGCACACCATCTTATGAATTCTTGACGCAGTAATACTTCTGATCATCATTGATAATTTCTCGGTTTCCGTGTTATTGTAACCGGAATGCCGACAAATGAATCATGGCGTGTGAAATCAATACTGCTAGCAACTCCATTGCTTGGTAGTTAAATGGACGATAACCTCATTCTTAGCGTGTTGATTATTGAATCGTCACCCTAAGGTTGATTGTGCTACCTAGTCCTTATTTCTGGTGCACTCTCCGATCAGTGAGTTAGGATAGTGCCAATCCTTGCTTATTTGATCATATCGTCTTGCCCTGAAAAGTAAGATTGTTCTCGAGCTTAGTAACATACCGGTGGTTCATGATATTCCAAATTTCTTCTCGGAAGTATCACCAGGTTGTCGCCTGACCGCTATGTTGATCTCGTGATCAAGTTGGGTTCTTGTGAACCACCTTCTCTCCAAAAATCGGTGTTAGATATCCCTGAGCTAGTTGGTTAAGCTAGACAACAACTTGGAGAGTTGGAAGATAAAAGCTTGCCTGACTTAGTTCGTTCCAAAGGGATATTCTTGTGTAGGGTGTGCTGAAGAAAGATGATATCTTCATCGATTGGTCCTTGTGATCAGTTGCTGGACCTATTGTCTTATCAATCCTTTGATTTGAGTGTGGGCTATCGTCAAATCAAATCAGTACCAACGATGCTCGTAATGTTGTCTTATTCGTGGTTGATCCCTCGAGCATACACCATTACATCTTTGGTCTGACCAATGCTATCACCGTGTTCACTTAACTATGGAATTCCTTTTAAAAGGAAACCTAGATGAATTGTTGTTGAGCCCATTGGCAACATCCTTATCTCCTCCATGATGTTGTTGAACATTAAGCTAGTGTTGGAAACTTTTGAAAGCATTTTCTTCATGCTAGCTCATGAAGTATTTGTTTGATGAAAGGAGTGACTTCCTCTTATACACGTGCATTTGGTGAAAGTTGCCGCCGTGAATTTGAGAAAGATTGTTTTGTTTCCTTTGGAATCATCCCAAATCAGTCATGCACACGTGCGAAGTATTCTGTAGTCTGGAGACTTGCAACCTTCATTCTATATGTGTCCCTAGCACACTAAGCCACTGATTGACTTGTTCAAGGAAAAGAAGTCTATGCTTGGGATCTAATCCATGGACTTGCGTAAAGACTTCGATATCCTCGATGATGGTTCTCCACCTGAACTCGGTAGTGTTTAATTATAAGACTGCTACGTGGCCATGCTTGTCTGGGACAACGTGTTCGCATGTTTGTAGCAGAACCAGCTCATGTTTTGGAGCTTACTATCGTAGCTCACTCCCCGAGAATCCCGCAACATTATCTCGTCGATTTGTGTTGCAAACTTTCATTTTTCTTTCTAGACATGATGAGTCTGGGATATCCTGACACCAACCAGATCTGAATCTCAGGCAGATGTGATGGTTGGAACATTTCCCAAGAATTATAATATTGGTCTCTCAATAACCGGCAAGGTGGATGTCATGGCCAACACACCCACCCGGTAGACCTATTATTATAGTATCTTGTTTGAGGAAGTTGGCCACCTCCCCATAGGGATTTCGTAGGATTACTCCCTAGTTGCCCCTATGGATTTCTGTGTTCCGAAGTCTGACCTTTTTACTTGATGTTCTAGATATCAAACCATATCTATGGGTGGATTACGCTAGCACATCAAGGAGAACATTAGAAGCGGAGTGCTAAATGTCTCTCGGTCGATCATCCAGATTTTATTTGCTTGGCCTCGCTAAGGTGAAATCTGAGAAAGTGTTATCCTCCTTCGCATCTGCATCGTCCATCGCTATTCATCATGGTAGTATGTTGTGTTGTCAGCACCCTTGACGTGGTTGTTGATAAAACCTTGATGATTGTGGAAATTCTCAAGTTCTTGAGAGCACGCACAAGCGCTACATGTTATCATCGGCTCTAATTGGGATGCTCTCAGTTCCCTCGGCAATGCTATCACCTTCTCAAACAGTGAATTCACTCTCTATTGTTGGGTTCTTCCCCAGTTACCAGAATCATTCCCAGCATTTGCATTTTGTTCCCAGCTTGCACCGCCAATGTGCCATTCTACCATGGGTCTCTTCCATTTCCGATGATAAGCAAATTCATCCATTACGTTGTCTTCAACAAGGTAATCCACATCATCCAAGTCCGAGTATGCCATTCTACCGACCCCCTCCAAACGATCGCTCGAGAATTGTCCTAGGCTGGTTTAAAGAGTTTCAATGATCTCTGAATCAAAGGTAATTCTTTTGCCACTTAAGGGGATATATCTACGAATCACCCCCCCCTCCAGGATGTCTCGTTGAGGTATCATGGCAACTCAACTCCTCGCTACGTTGACAACCGTTCACCACCTTCTTAGGTGTGGAATCGTTGTCTACCTAGTGAACCTTCGTCATCTGTTCCACTCCATTCCTCTAGAGGTGTGCTTCGTCTCTCAGCTCGAGAGATGTTGCTATGTCCCATTCCGTGAGTTAATCCTGAGTTGTTCGTTCTTTGAGAAGATTAATTCTTCTAGAGTTTTCCTTCCCTCTTCTTGTCATGTTAGTTGGAGTTCTCAGAGAAAGACTTCGAGACAATGATGGTGATCGAATCAACGCTCTTATGAAGTGCACCCTGGATCGTGAAGATTATACTAGTTGCGTTTCCCCTTCACCTTACCCTACGCTTGAATCTCGGGACGAGATTTTTGTTTAGTGGGGGTGAGTTGTCACATCCCTGGTCCTGTTATGCACTAGGCTAGACCTCATGTGAGCATCATGTTTTAATTCAAATGAAATTTGAATTGAGGAATTTTCAAAGCCTCAGAAACCTTCTAAAAATGATCAACATTAAAATCTCCTCAAAGAAGTCCAAGAAAATGTTCCTCTTAGTCTCTGAAAATATTGCAAAGAGGTAAAACTCAAAACAATATTTTTGGTATCTCAGAGTTAATTATTTTGGGCCTTTGAATTAAATAAATAGCTATTTGCATTGGATATATATTTGATATATAAATAATATATGTCCAATAATTACTGGAACATTTTATGTGGTTTGGTATATTTTAGTTCTAGCCACATAACTATTTTCAGGATTTTATAAAATGGTTTAGTATATTACTAAACTAAAACAACACAAAACAAAATAGATAAATAAAAATAAAAATAGAAAGAGCAGAGGACTACCTGGCGCTCACCTCAGCCCACCTGGCCCAGCTCCTCTAGCCGGCCTAGCCCACCGCCGCTTCTCCCCCTGTCGTCTTCCTCCCCCTCGCCCCGAAGCTGCTCGGTGGCGCGCGCGGCCACGCGCCCCGGCCACCTCCTCCCTGCCTGGCTACCTCCTCCTCTCCTGGACGTCTCCCGCAGCTCCACGCCACCCCCTGGAACCCCCTCGCACTCTCTCTCGACCCCTTCCCCCTCCTCTGCTCTCTCTCTCGCGCAGCCCGAGCGGAGCTCATCGCCGCCGCTCGCCGTTGCCGCACCCAGAGCCTCCCCCTCGACCCTCGGCGTGCCCAGTAGCTCGGCTACCTCGCCCTCATCCTCTCCGACGAGTCAAGCGACCTCGGACGCCCTGCATCACCGTCATCGAGCCGTCTTCTTCACACACGGCTGCCGGATGCCGCTCGTCGATTCGCCATCTCCGCCACCTCCCCGAGCCCACCGAGCTACTCGTCGACCTCGCCGTGAGCTCCTCTGCCGAACCCCTCTCTCCCCGTGCTCTATTTCCCTTCATAGCCGCCGTTACCATGGCGTGGCCGTGGCCACAGCCACCGCAGCTCGCTCCCGAGCCCACCGTCGTGCTCACCGCAACCTCAGGAGCCCGCCGCACCCACCAGTTTCTCCCGTAGCGCACCATAGCGTCGAATCGATCGGCGCCCGAACTTCGGCGCCGCCGCGAGCTCGTTTCCGGTGAGCTCCGGCCACCACAGCCGCTGTCGCTCGCCCAGTTGGATGCGGCGCATCTTCAGCTACCCGTAGGAGCAAACCACGCGTCGAATGGTGCTCCGTAGCAAGCACACGTTGCATCTCCGTCGTCGGCCATGGTCGTCGCCGGCGAAACTCTGGCGGGAGCTGACGTGGCTCCGTCATTAGGAGCTAATCCAACTAACTAAACCACCTACAGCCACTGACAGTAGGCCCCACCCCTGGTCAAACCCCAGTCAGCGCTGGGTTTGACCGGGATTAGTTCCTGTGTCACTGACGTGTGGACCCCGCACGTCAGGTTTGACCTGGACCTGGCCGTTGACTCGCTGATGTCATGCTGGCGTCAGGCTGACGCAGTTAAATCATTTTCTGGAATTATTTTAATTCTAAATATTCAGGAAATTCCAGAAAATGTTCAAAACTTCAAAAATTCATAGTAATTCAACCGTAACTCCAAATTAAATAATTTATATATGAAAAATTATCAGAAAAATTCAAGGAATCCATCTGTACCATTTTTATGCATGTTAGAACAACTTATAGCTGCTGTATAGCACAAATCAATTAAATGGCATTTGAATAATCACATATGGAGTTTGAATTTGAATCTTGTATTCAAACCAACTTCATTTAATCTGTTGCTAGTTGCATTAGCTCAAAACACATTCATATTGCCATGTCATAGCATGCATCATTTTGTGCATTGCATTGATTGTGTTCTTCTTTGTTGCCGGTATCTGTTCCCTCCCGGTAGACGATGTTCCGACGTTGTGATCGTTGACACTGATGAAGACTCAATGTTATCTTCAGAAGTGCCAGGCAAGCAAAACCCCCTTGTTCATTCCGATACAATCCCACTCTCTCGCTCCTGCTCTCTTTTACTGCATTAGGACAACAACGATTCATCTGTTACTTGCTGCGGTAGCTGAACCCCTTTATCCTTTGCATGACCTGTCATTCCACAGTAAATAGATGAAACCCACTAGCATGGGTAGGAGTTGTTTGAGACCTGTTGTGCCTACTCATTCTTGCTTGTTTGTCATGCCTGCTACTGCTTAGAGTTGAGTCAGGTCTGATTCATCGGGGATGAATCAGAGGCGTGTGAACATGTCCTACTGTGTGTGAGCTAAGTGTGTGAACATGTTTTGGTAAAGGTAGCGGTGAGAGGCCATGTAGGAGTACATGGTGGGTTGTCTCATTGCAGCCGTCCTCAGGAACTGAGTTCTGTGTTTGTGATCCATGATTCAGCTACTACCATGCATTGGGCCCAAAACCAATGGACCCTCTCGGCTTCTTGATCACCCTTGTCCTCTGTCCAGTAGTTGCAAGTAGTTTCTGGTGTTTGTAGTATGCTGGAGGCCGTGGGCAGCGCTGACCGTAGGGGTGGGCTGTGATGCGGTAGGCACGTGGCACGGTGTACCGGGCGCCCGTTTGGTGTCTCGGGAACCCTGTTCACATTGTTTGGGGCTGTGAGCGAAACTCCGGCCGGATCTCCTCATGGATGGAACCCGAATAGGCGATAAACCTGGACTAGAGACTTAGGTGATTAGGTAGGTCGTGGCCGACACCCACGTTGGGCTTCCGCTTGAAGGTTGCCGAGTACATGTCGTGTAAACGACGGTAAGTGGTGAGAGCGTGTATGAAGAAGTACACCCCTGCAGGGTTAACCTAATCTATTCGAATAGCCATGTCCGTGGAAAAGGACTTCTGGATTGCTTATATCAGTTCATAGACAAGTGAAAGTGGATACTCTAAAATACGCAAGATAAGCGTGAGTGCTATGGATGGCGTTCTCGTAGGGAGACGGGAGCGGATCCATAGTGGTGTATTGATATGGTGAATATGTGGACTCGTGTGCGCCACCTCAAAAGAGTCGCTTGCAGTCGTAGTTTAGGATAGCCACCGAGTCAAAGCTGGCTTGCTGCAGTTAAACCCCACCACCCCTTTGTTGATAATGATGCATATGTAGTTAGTTCTGATGTAAGTCTTGCTGGGTACATTTGTACTCACGTTTGCCTATTTTATGTTTTTGCAGAGAGACTTCAGTCTCACTAGTAGTTCCGCTTGGACTTCGACGTTTAGCTTGTTACCTCAGCTACGATCTTGTGCCCTCGGCAGTATCTGGTAGATAGTAAAGGCTTCTCAGCCTTTTTCGTTTATAGTTGTCTGTACTCAGACATGATAGCTTCCGCTTGTGCTTTGACTTGTATACTCTGAATGTTGGGTCATGAGACCTATGTTTGTAATATCTCGCTCCTCGGAGCCTAATGAATAAATACTTGAGTCATAGAGTCATGTTGTGATGCCATGTTGTGTTTGCACATATCGAGCATATTGTGTGTATGTTATTGAAATGCTTGGTATGTGTGGGATCTGACTATCTAGTTGTTTATCCTTAGTAGCCTCTCTTACCGGGAAATGTCTCCTAGTGTTTCCAATGGTAGCTTGCTACTGCTCCGGAACACTTAGGCTGGCCGGCATGTGTCCTTCTTCGTTCCTGTGTCTGTCCCTTCGGGGAAATGTCACGCGATGAATATCGGAGTCCTGTTAGCCCGCTACAGCCCGGTTCACCGGAGTCCTGCTAGCCCAGTGCTACAGCCTGGATTCACTCGCTGATGACCGACACGTTCGATGCTAGGTCATGGATGCCTGTCCCTGTAAGTTTGTGCCACTTTGGGTTTACGACTAGCCATGTCAGCCCGAGCTCCTTATCATATAGATGCTAGCGACACTGTCATATACGTGTGCCAAAAGGCGCAAATGGTCCCGGGTAAAGGTAGGGCGACACCCGTGGGAATACCGTGCGTGAGGCCGCAAAGTGATATGAGGTGTTACATGCTAGATCGATGTGGCATTGAGTCGGGGTCCTGACAGTTTTTTTTATAAATAATTTCGCCAAACTAAAATTAAAATCTAGAAAATTAAATAAAAATCAAAAAAATACCAAAATAAATTTTGATCGTCCAAATAAAAAATTTAGAACAAGATGAACATTTTTTTGGTCCTAAAATGCATTTTTGAAAATTGTGCAATTTTTCCTAAATTCAAATAAAATAGCAAAAACACCAAAAAGAAACTTATTTGATTTTTTTACTAAATCCTCATTATTTATTTATTTTGGGAAAGTCATTTTATTCCCGATCTCTTATTTTTGTGATTAAAATAATTGAAGATAAAATAAATAAAATCAAATGATCGTATTTCCAAAATTCGAGAAAATTCAAATATGAAAATAACGAAATCCCCAACTCTCTCCGTGGGTCCTTGAGTTGCGTAAAATTTCTAGGATCAAGGCAAAAATGCAATAAAATATGATATGCAATGATGATCTATGTATAACATTCCAAATTGAAAATTTGGGATGTTACAAATCTACCCCCCTTAAGATGAATCTCGCCCTCGAGATTCAGGTTGGCTAGAAAATAGGTGAGGGTGGTCCTTCAGCAAATCTTCCTCTCGCTCCCAGGTGGCTTCATCCTCGGTGTGGTGGCTCCACTGAACTTTACAGAACTTGATTACTTTGCTGCGGGTGACTCGGCTAGCATACTCAAGAATCTTAACTGGTTTCTCCTCATAGGTCAAATCACTGTCCAACTGAATCGCCTCTACTGGCACTGTATCTCTCAGCAGTATATCAGCCATCTCTGTGTGGCACTTCTTTAACTGGGAAACGTGGAACACGTCATGAACTCCTGACAATCCCTTAGGCAATTCCAACTTGTAGGCAACCTCTCCCATACGTTCCAAAACTTTGTATGGTCCCACAAAACGTGGCGCTAACTTTCCTTTAACACCAAAATGCTTGACTCCTCGAAGTGGAGATACACGAAGGTAGACTCTATCTCCGACTTCGTAAACGGTCTCCTTGCGTTTCGAATCTGCATAGCTTTTCTGCCTGGACTGTGCTACCTTAAGCCTGTCGCGAATCAACTTCACTTTCTGTTCAGACTCCTTAATCAAATGCGGTCCAAACAACTGACAGTCTCCAACTTCATCCCAAGACAATGGGGTTCTGCACCTCCTTCCGTATAGGGCTTCGAAAGGGGCCATCTTCAAACTGGATTGATAACTGTTGTTGTAGGAGAACTCTGCATATGGCAAATTGTCGTCCAACTAGATCCATAATCTAGTGCACAAGCTCTCAGCATATCCTCCAAAATCTGATTGACTCTCTCGGTCTGTCCATCGGTCTGCGGATGAAAACTTGTACTGAACTCTAGCCTGGTACGCAAGGTTTCGTGCAACTGATTCCAGAACTTTGAGGTGAACTGGGTTCCTCTATCTGATACAATGCTTCTTGGAACTCCATGCAGACATATGATCCTGGTCATGTATATCTTGGCCAACTTAGCACTGGTGTAAGTGGTCTTCAGTGGAATGAAATGAGCTACCTTCGTCAAACGATCGACTACAACCGAAATTGAGTCATAGCCTGAACGAGTCCTGGGTAATCCTGTGATGAAATCCATGCCTAGCTTATCCCACTTCCATTCGGGTATCGGCAATGGTTGCAACAATTCTGCTGGCTTCTGATGCTCTGCCTTTACTCTCTGACATACATCACAAACTGCTACATACTCCGCAATATCTTTCTTCATTCCTGTCCACCAGAAAGTCTCCTTCAAATCCAAGTACATCTTGGTATTACCTGGGTGAATCGAATATGGCGAATCATGGGCCTCTTGTAAAATCAACTTCCTGATCTCGGGGTTATTGGGCACATAAACACGGTCTTCAAACCATAAGGTATCATGCTCATCCTCATGAAATCCCTTAGCTTTTCCTTTGCTCAACTTCTCCTTTATCTAAGAAATTTCCTTGTCGGTCTTCTGAGCTTCTCTGATCTTATCCATCAAAGTCGACTGAATTTCCAGTGTTGCTACATAGCCTCTCGGAACTATCTTCAAACATAGTTCGCAAAAGTCCTCGGCTAACTCCTTTGGTAGTCCTGCGGTCATGAGTGTATTGACATGGCTCTTACGGCTCAACGCGTCGGCTACTACATTAGCCTTTTCGGTGTGATACTACAATCTCATATCATAATCCTTGATGATCTCTAACCATATCCTTTGCCTGAGATTCAACTCCTTCTACGTGAAAATGTACTTCAGACTCTTGTGATCCGTGTACACCTCACAATGATTTCCGATAAGAAAATGTCTCCATGTCTTCAATGCATGCACTACGGCTGCTAACTCCAAATCATGTGTGGCATAATTCAACTCATGAGGTTTAAGCTGTCGTGACGCATACGAGACAACTCTCCCCTCCTGCATAAGTACTGCTCCAAATCCTCGATGTGAAGCATCACAATACACCTCGTAATCCTTTGTTTGATCTGGCAGAATCAACACTGGTGAGGTAACTAGATGTTCCTTCAATTCTTGGAAACTGGCCTCACATTCCTTAGTCCAATTGAACTTGGTATCCTTCTTCAACAACTCCGTCATGGGCTTTGCTATCTTTGAAAAATTCTCAATGAATCTCCGGTAGTATCCTGCCAGTCCAAGAAAACTCTTGATCTCTCCAACTATCGTTGGTGCTACCCAATTTGTCACGGTGACAACCTTCGTGGGGTCTACTACTTTTCCTTCTCCAGATATCACATGTACGAGGAATCCAACTTCTTTCAACCAAAACTCACATTTTCTGAACTTGGCGTATAACTGGTGTTCTCTGAGCTTCTCCAATACAAAACGCAAATGCTCCTTATGCTCCTCTTCATTCTTCAAGTAGACCAAGATATCATCAATGAACACCACGACGAACTTATCCAGAAACTCCATAAATACTTTGTTCATCATATTCATGAAATAGGCAGGTACGTTAGTCAGACCAAATGACATAACGGTATACTCGTACAGCCCGTATCTGGTGGTAAAGGCCGTCTTAGGTATATCCTGCTCTCGAATCTTCAGCTGATGGTATCCCGATCGCAAATCGATCTTAGAAAACACCTTTGCTCCTTGCAGTCGGTCAAATAGATCATTGATCATCGGCAGTGGGTACTTGTGCTTGATGGTTACTGCATTCAATCCTCGATAATCAACAACCATTCTTAATGATCCCTCCTTCTTCTCCACTAGAAGTACTGGTGATCCCCAAGGTGAAGAACTTGGGTGAATGTACCCTTTATCCAGTAACTCCTTAATATTACTTTTAATCTCCTCCAAACATTTTGTTGGCATCCTGTATGGTCTCTTGGATATCGGCCCTTTGCCTGGAAAAAGCTCAATCGGAAACTCAATGTCTCTATCCGGTGGCATGCCTGGCAACTCTTCTGGAAATACATCAGGAAAGTCCTTCACTACTGGTACTTCCTCCTGCATAACTCCTGATAAGGAATTTACATGCATCCTCTTTGGCTCATGTCTGGATACATACTTGATCCTCTTCCCTTCTGGCGTTGTAAGTAAATTTGTCTTACTGGCACATTCAATGTTCCCACCATACTTCGATAACCAATACATGCCTAATATCACATCCAATCCTTGGGACTCCAATACTATTAGGTCTGAGGGAAACACGTAGCTACCAATCCTTAATGGTAGCCGATCACACCATAGCCTGGCCATATACTCTGCTCCAGGCAAAGTTACTAACATGGGTGTCTTGAGGGCTTGGGTTGGCAGTTTATACTTATCCACAAATCCCCTTGGTATGAATGAATGTGAAGCACCAGTATCAAAAAGAACGAGTGCAGTAAATGACTTAACCAAAAACTTACCTATTACTGCATCTGGTTGGGCTTCAACCTCCTCCACGCTAATGTGGTTCACCTGTCCTGTATTGAAAGGGTTTGGCTTCTTCCCATAGCTTCCATTGCCATTCCCATTCCGGCCTTCAGGACATTCATTGGCATAATGTCCGGTCTTCTACCACACTTAAAGCAAGTGACTTGACTCAGATCTCTCTTGGCTGGTGCTGAGGGGTTGGCCCGATTCTGGCTACTACTTCCTCCATTCCCGTTACCATTCTTGGAACCATAGTGGTTGTGTGAACTTCCACCTCCATGGGTATGCTGGAACTGTCCTCCCGACTTCGGGGTAAAACGTGGCTTCTGGTGGGCTCCAGAATTGTACTTCCCTTGTCCATACTTCCTCTTGCAGTTTTCAATCTGCTGCTGCTTCCCTTCCATCATAAGAGCACGGTCTACCAACTCCTGGTAGTTGTTGAAACTTGCTACCATCAACTGCATGCTCAGCTCATCATTCAGTCCTTCTAGAAACTTCTCTTGCTTAGCTGCATCTATAGCAATGTCATCTGGGGCATAACGTGCTAGCTTACTGAAGTCATCCACATATTGGCCAACTGTACGTCCTCCCTAGCGTAAGTTGCGAAACTCACGCTTCTTCATGGCCATAGCTCCGGCTGATACATGAGCAGTACAAAAAGCCTGCTGAAACTGATCCCATGTGACAGTGTCTACTGGATAGGTGGCTGTGAAATTCTCCCACCATGATGTTGCGGGTCCCTCAAGCTGATGTGCGGCAAATCGCACCTTGTCTGCATGTGTGCATCCTGCAGTGGCCAACTCTCTGGCTGTCTTGCGTAGCCAATCATCTGCAACAATCGGCTCGGTGCTACAGGAAAACACCGACGAATTCAGCCTAAGGAAACGAGTTAAGTGATCAACAGGTGGTGGCGGTGGTGGATTGTTGTTGTTGTTGTTCCCCTGATTCTGATTCTGGACTAGTATCTGCATTAATGCATTCTGCTGCTGGATCAACTGAGTGAGCTCCGGTGGGAAAGCAAATCCGTTGTCACGCCTCGGAGGCATCTGAGGGTTTAGAAAAGATGAGAGTACAGAATAGATTGAGGTCTAGAGGGAAAACACTACTGTCGGTGTACTAGAATAGGGGTACCCTAGTACCCCAAACTTGTGCACGGGCAGTTGCAGCACCCCGCGGCAAGGCTTGCCGGGCGAACACCAAGATCCTCCATGGTTCCCTTGGAGCCATTCAAGAACAAAGTATTTAAGGTCAGGAGACAAGGCCCCGGCAAGAGGAGCTTGCCGGGAAGGCCAACCGAGGCACTCCAAGGAACTTGCCGCGACGCGCCACGCGCTCCGGCAAGGCAACAAGGCCCCGGCAAGAGGAGCTTGCCGAGAAGACCAACCAAGGTACCTCGAGGCCCGGAGAGCGACAAGCTTCCGGACCCGACAAGATAACAACAGCGGCAAGGCGCTTGCCGCGGCAGGCGGCCACTCTGTTCCCGCGCTCCAGCACATCCACCAACGTGTCGCTCTGGGGGCCTCTCCAGGCGCGCGTGGCGGGAGGCTGTGCAGCCAGCGGTGCGCAGTGGCATGCGAAGCTGACAAGATCGCCATCGTGGCGAACGGTGGCACCCCTAACGGTCCTTTTCTGCACTGTTTGGGCGACTCGGACGGGCCTTTAATGCCCTTGTCCCCTGCCGTCAGGGTTAGGTAGGGTGCACTGTACAAGCAACTGTACCAACCACCTCACTTTTTACGTTTATACCCTCCTCTGCGTTGCCACCTGTCGGTGACCCCTTTAGCGTATAAAAGGAGGCCCATGCGCAACATAGAGGGGGTTCAGACAGTTCGCTTCGATTTATTCGTAGCCCAGAAAACACTACGCTCTCTCTCGAGAGCAAGAACACAAGATAATACAACTAGACAAGCAGCAATAGGAGTGTTATCTCTCCGGAGAGCTCCGAAGCTGGGTAAACTGCTCGTGTGCTTCGCCTCGATCCGCTCTTCGTGCTATCTCCGTCCCCCACCGAACCGAAAGGGGCCCGGTCCGCCGGCCCCATAGGTGTTCGTGGATTAGTTTCCCTCGACATCTTTGGCGCGCCAGGTAGGGGCGTCGAGATTGTGTGAATCCGATCCGGCGTTCACGCGAGCTAGATCTTCATTCCCTTCATCAACATGCCACCGAAGAAGAAGACTTCGGCGGCAGCCGCTCTGTCCACGTCACTTCCGCCACCGTTGGAGCAAACGGGTGGTGGAATGGACACCGGCGGAAGAATGGACGTCGACGAGGAAGCTCATGATGCCGCCAGGTCCAAGAACAAGGCTGCACAAACCTCGGCGACTGTACATGTTCCACGCCACTCTCAGGAGGCGCAAGGTCAACAGCGTCATGGCACTAGCAGTGCCATACGCATGATAGGCCAAGACCAAGCTGGTGGATCTCGGGGCGCTCAAGACCAGCATGCACGCCAGCATGCTGGCACGAGCGGGGCACGGTCGCCTGGACGGGATACTGCTCCTTCTAACATAGTTAGAAGTTCGAGCACGTCCCGCTCCTCGCGCCGTCCGCCACTGCCACCCACCACTCCAGCAGAAGCTTTGGCGCGAGCTCAACTTCTCCTAGATTACCCTCCGACGTCGGACAAGATCGACGAATGGAGGGCCACCATTCAGAGTCTCATCGGCTATGCCAACGGCGACACTCCGTGGCAGCCGAGCGCGTTGCTGCCGCGGCAGGGTTGCCGGGCGCGAGCCGGTGGCGACGAAACGGGTGGAGGTGCAACTACCATGCAATCACCACCCCGAAGGCCAAGATCGCCGACTCGCCGGATCCACCTCGACAACGACTCCACCGCATCTTCGGATCCACGAGCTCGTCGCGATCAGCACCAAGTTCTTCATGATCGACAACAAGAAGACGCTCGAACCCGCATCGAGCGCCGAAGAGAAGCGCGACGTCAATCCGACAAGCGCGCTGGGCCCTCTATTGACATGCATGCGCCAGGGGAACCAGGCGATCTGCCGTACGCGGTAGGTTTCCCTGCGTTCACTCATGAGCTGCGGCAAGTCCAGTGGCCCAGCACAAAGAACTTCAAGCCAGACATACCGGAGAAGTACGACGGCAAGACGCATCCGTCGGAGTTCCTCAGCATCTACACCAGAAGAAGATGAAGAGAAAACCGCATTTATCACCCCGTGTGACACATACTGCTTCGTACGGATGCCTTTCGGTTTGAAGAATGCTGGTTCAACATTCGCAAGGGTAGTCCACTATGCTCTTGAGCCGCAGATGCACAACAATGTGGAAGCCTACATGGATGACATAGTGGTCAAGAGCAAGATTAGGGCGACCCTAATTCAAGACTTAGACGAGACATTTGCAAATCTGCGCAGGATCAACCTCAAGCTTAACCCCAAGAAGTGCGTGTTTGGGGTCCCCTCCGGCAAGCTTCTCAGGTTCTTCGTGTCTCAGCGGGGAATTGAAGCCAATCCCGACAAGATCAAGGCCATTAAGCAGATCGAAGCACCAAAGCGCGGCAAGGATCTACGAAGGCTTGCCGGTTGCGTGGCTGCTCTCAGCAGGTTTATCTCTAGATCTGCTGAGCGCGCCCTGCCATTTTTCAAAATTTTGAAAAAGGCAGGTCCAGTAAAATGGACTCCGGAAGCGGAGGCTGCGCTGCAGGACTTGAAGAGATACCTGTCCTCCACTCCAATGCTTGTCGCACCTAAGCTGCAAGAGAAGTTGCTGCTGTATATAGCGGCAACCAATCAAGTGGTTAGTGCTGCGTTAGTGGCGGAGAGGGAGGCAGATGATGAGCCAGCAACCACGGCAGATCCATCCAGTGACAAGCAGGGGGCTTTGCCGACAAGCTCTGGTCCCAACAAACATGGGTATGTGCAGGAGCATGATAAGATGTCGAAGAGAATGGTGCAGCGCCCAGTTTACTTTGTCAGTTCTCTTCTGCAGGGGGCTAGATCAAGGTACTCTGGTGTGCAGAAGTTGCTTTTCGGCCTCCTCATGGCCTCGAGAAAGCTGCGCCATTACTTCCAAGCACATGAGATCACAGTCGTCACTCGCTTTCCGCTGAAGAGGTTATTGCAAAATCCAGAAGCAACAGGCAGGATTGTCGAGTGGGCGCTGGAACTGTCAAGCTTTGGCCTCAAGTTTGAGAGCACTTCAACTATCCAAAGCAGAGCATTGGCAGACTTCATAGCAGAGTGGACGCCAACCCCAGATGAAGAAATTCCAGAGACGAGCATCCCTATCAAAGAGGCAAGCAAAGAGTGGCTGATGTACTTTGATGGTGCCTTCTCGCTGCAAGGCGCCGGTGCAGGCGTGCTGCTTGTCGCACCCACCGGAGAGCACCTCAAGTACGTAGTCCAGATGCACTTTCCCAAGGAGCAAGCAACCAACAATACTGCAGAGTATGAAGGATTGCTTGCCGGTCTCAGAATCGCAGCAGACCTTGGGATCAAGAAGCTCACTGTCAGGGGTGACTCACAGCTTGCCGTCCGACAAGTGAACAAGAACTACCAGAGTCCGTTGATGGAAGCATATGTTGATGAAGTGAGGAAGCTAGAAGAGCACTTTGACGTCCTACAAATGGAGCATATCCCAAGAGCTCAGAATGACATTGCTGATGGCCTATCAAAGTGCGCCGCACTAAAGTTACCTGTGGAACCAGGGATCTTTGTTCTTAAGTTGACTCAACCATCCGTAACACCATCAACTGGACAAAGCAAGAAGAGGAAGTTGGTTTCTGGTGACTACTTTCTGGCAGAGCTCCCCGAAGCCGCCGCCAAGAAAGTCCCCAATATCAACCAAGGAGGCTGAGGGGCAGTCTGCTCCGGCAAGCCTTATGGTTTGTTCCATTGAAGCAGACGCTCCCAACAAGTTTTGCTCCGGCAAGCTTGCCGGGGAACATCAAGCTCCGGCAGGACCGCAAGTCCTTGCCGTGGAAGCGGATGTTCCCACATCAGCAGATGTGCCTTTAGTCCTTGTTGTCGAGCCACAAGCTCTAGCATGGGCACAGCAGATTGTCCACTTCCTTCAGACAGGAGAACTTCCCGAAGAGCAAGAAGAAGCGGAAAGAGTAGCCCGGCAGTCAAGTATGTACCAGTTTGTCGATAGCATACTGTACAGAAGAAGACTCAACGGTGTGAAATTGAAGTGTATTCGCCGGGAAGATGGACAAAAGCTGTTGGCAGAGATACATGGAGGCATATGTGGCCACCACATTGGCGCAAGAGCACTTGCCGGCAAAGCTTTCCGGCAAGGTTTCTTTTGGCTGACAGCCCTCCAGGATGCAACTGCACAAGTAACCAAGTGTGAAGCGTGCCAGTTCCACTCCAAACAGATACACCAGCCAGCTCAAGCTCTCCAGACGATCCCTTTATCCTGGCCATTTTCGGTCTGGGGGCTCGATATCCTCGGCCCCTTCCTCCGAGCTGTCGGGGGCTTTGAGTACTTGTACGTCGCAATCGACAAGTTCACAAAGTGGCCGGAAGTGCAACCAGTGAGGAAGGTGACAGCACAGTCAGCAGTCAAGTTCTTCAGGTCAATTGTTTGCCGTTTCGGGATCCCTAACAGGATCATCACCGAAAACGGCACACAATTCACGAGCCGCACCTTCATGTAGTACGTCCAAGACCTTGGCGCCAAGGTCTGCTTCGCTTCTATTGCTCATCCGAGAAGCAACGGTCAAGCAGAGAGGGAAAATGCTGAAGTGCTGCTCGGGCTCAAGACCAGAACTTTCGACAGGCTGCACAAGTGCGGAAGGAACTGGATCGAGGAGCTGCCGGTGGTTCTTTGGTCGATCAGAACGACGCCAAATCGAGCCACTGGCCAGACACCTTTCGCTCTAGTCTATGGAGCAGAGGCAGTTCTCCCCACAGAACTCGTATATGGATCACCTCGAGTGCTCGCTTATGATGAGCTTGAGCAAGAACAGCTGCGACAAGACGACACGCTGCTCCTTGAGGAAGATCGTCTTCAGGCTGCTATACGAGTTGCTCGATACCAGCAAGCTTTGCGCCGCTATCATAGCCGCAAAGTTAAAGCCAGAAGCTTCGAGGAAGGCGACCTTGTTCTTCGGCGCGTTCAGTCCGCCAAGAATTCCAGCAAGTTGACGCCGAAGTGGGAAGGCCCTTATCGGGTGAAATGAGTCACAAGGCCCGGCGCTGTCCGCCTTGAGACCGAAGATGGAATTCCGGTGAGCAACTCCTATAACATAGAACATCTTCATAAGTTTTTCCCGTAGGGCGCGGTTGCCGGAACCCGTTCCGGCAACCACCTTTTGTACAAGTCTTGCCGCTGTTGCATGTAATCCTTTGTACAAAGCCGGGCGCAGATCCCGTGCTTAAGTAAAACCCCATGTGCTCCGTACAACTTGTCCATTTCATGCATTAGTTTCTTTCTTGCATGCGATTATCTGACACTTTGTGCAGCACCTACATCCGGTAAGCACTAACGAGCCGAAGGGCTCCATATCATTATTTTCTCTTCTTTCTTCTTTTCAACAAAGGAAAAGAAGGTTCCCCCGCACACATGTTTGCCGGGGGGGAAAGAGAAGATTGTGGTATGGACCAGGCGTCGTTCAAGCGAAGTCCTGCCTTGCCGGGAAGCAAACGACAGAAAAGCTAAGTTGCCAAAGTTTGAGCAATCACTTTTTAAATTTTTGAGTTATCTTCCTCGAACGACCCTGCTTTGTATGGAAAACCTGTGCGCGGAGGAACCAACTCGTGGCTAGTTGCGCCCTTACTTTGTTTCGAGTCCGCTCAACAGCTTAAGCGTGCTGCATCTAGTCACGACAAGGTTTCTTGTCGGAAGCAGCGCCGCCAGCAGGCTGCTGAAGTTCTGCACTCAGCGCTCGCGGCTCGGGCGCCTGCGCCGACAAGTTCCCTAGAAGCGTAGGGTAAAAACATACAAAGGAAGGAATCTAGTAGAGGAAATAACATAGCAATTGATAACAGAAATAAAGTTATATTACAAGATAACTTGTCGCAGCTCTAACAGACTGTTTTCATAACATGATTAGCAGCGACAAGGGAAAAGAAGAAATGGGCGGCCTAGTCTACGCGTCCGCCCTCGACCCTCTTGATCTCGCTCACCTTGTCCACAATGGGTGCGACAAGGGCCTTGAGTGCATCCAGATCGGCGTCAGGCGGCAAGGACATGAGGACATTGGTGAAGCTGAGGCCTGGATTGCGGAAGGCTACCTTCATCAGCACCTTCTGGAGAACCCCGACGCAGATTTTGTGCGACTCGTCGGCCAGCTGCTTTGGGATCCTCTCCCGGAGCCGCTGGAGTGCCGTCGCCATGCCCTTGAAGAACAGGCTGAGCTTGGCACTAGGTTGAAGACTCTCGTCGGAAGGATACCCAAAGTCCTCCATCCCCAGCTGCGCCAGCTCCTCGTTGATGACTGCGGCAATGTTCACCAGACCCTTGGTCCAGTGCTCCACAGTGTCTCTGAACGAGTTCTGGGTAACTGCAATGCTCTCCAGCAGCGCCGCGTCAGCCTTGACCTTCTCCGACAAGGTCTTCTCCCGCTCCATGGCGGCCTCCATCGTCTGCATCAGCGTGGCCAGCTTCAGCTCCAGGTCTGCTTTGGAATCCTTGGCGGTGCTGAGCTCCTTGCCCCTCTCAGCGAGAAGACCTTGCAGCTCACCGTGGGCGGCAGCATCCTTCTCACGCTCACGCTTGAGCGCGGCAAGCTCCTCGCCGCTCTTCCCAATGTTGGCCTCCAGCTGCGCCACCTTCTCCTCCAGCTCTTTCTTGGCGGCCTCTGCAATTGCCGCAGCGTCCTTTGCTTCCTTGAGCGCCCCGCCAAGTGCTTGCTCACGCTCGGCGAGCTCTTCCTCGACGCTGTCGAGGTTGGCCTTCCGCTACACTAGTTCACCTTCCCGCGCAGACTGCTTCTCGGCGGCCAGCCTTTGCTCCTCCTCAGCCTCGGCCTTCTCGAGAAGGAAGGCCGTGCACTCCTCGTCGAGTCGCTCCCGCTCCTGCGCCAGGGACCGGAGAGCTTCTTGATTTTGGCCCCGGAGCTCCTCCGCGCGCTTCTCCATGTCAACTCCCACCTTCGCGACAAGCGCTTCCCGGGAAGCTAGTTTGGCTTGCCGGGCGCGGTAGAGTGACAGCAGCTTCCGCAGCAGCTGCTCCTCCTCAGGCTCGCCGCTGCTGCTACTGGGCGCGTCGACCAACGACAGTCCGACAGAGGCGAGCACCTCCCCGTCGAAAGTTTCCCCCTCAACCGGCGCCCTGGAGCTTGACGCCCAGGGTAGCTTGATGAAGATACCGTCGCCGGCCTTCAAGTAGGCGCCGGGCTGGGGCTCCTCGGACCCCGGCTCTGCAGAAGAAGCAGAGGGATCGGCGGTCGGTGCAGCGCCTAGCGCTCCTGCGGCCTCAGGGTCGTCAGTGCGATCGCCCGACCCCTCGCCAGCTTCTGTGGTGGCAGCCCTGGCGGCCTCCTCGCCGGCGGCCTCGTCAGCACCGACCCCTTCCTCGCCGGTGCCCTCTGTCTCCATTGGCTCAGCCGCAGATGGGTCTGAAGAACGAAGAAGGGAGAAAAATCAATCCGAAATCCAAGAGAAGAAAATCAGAAGAAGAAGAACCCAAGGGAAAGTTTCTGGGCAAGTGGATTACTTGTGCCAAGATCTGCAGTTGCGGCCTTGGTCGCCGCAGGATCAACAGTGCCGTCTCTTGCCGGAGAGTTCCCCCTTGCTGGAGAGCGCTCCCTTGCCGGGGAATCCTCCCTTGGCGGCGCAGTCGAAGCAGGTGGCACTTCGGGACCAGCTTCCGGGCGCTCCTGATGTGACTGCTCTGCTCCTGCACAAATCAACAAGCAAGATATCAAACAAAGGAAAAACACTCATGCGCGCCCGACAGCAAAGAAAAAAAACTATGAACTTACGCTGGGGGCTGCGCTGGGGGCTGCTTTGAGGAGTGATTGCTGGGTCCATCAAGGTGGCCTCGGACCCACCACCTACTGACACGGTGGGGTCATCCTCGATGACAATCACCGCGGCCTTGGCCCTCTTCGCCGCTCTCAGGGCCAGCGTCCTGAAAAGAAAGGAGTCCAGATTGAAGCAAGTCAGATACAAGATAAAAACAGCAAGATTGAAGAACTATAAGACCACCAAAGAAGCTTACTCTTCTTCCTCCTCATCGGAGCTGAGCGCGGAAAGATCGAAGTCCGGCTCCCCTCTGGTGCGGCGAGGCGGAGGAGTAGGATCCCTTGCCCGCTTGGCGGGGGCGGTGGCGGTGGCCCGGGAAGATCCCGCTCCAGTTGCCGCTGCTGTGTGAGGCGCTCCCGCGGCAACATGACTTGCCGCGGTAGAGCGTGTCGCACGGCTTGGCGGCTGTTGAGCCGGCTGCCGCCCCGCTACGTCCGCGGCCCTGCGAAGACGCCTTCTTGGCGGGGCCGGGGGCTCCGCCTGCGGCAAGCCTTCTGAGGGCTCGGGCTCTTCCTCGCCGGCCTCGCTCGGCTCGGCTTCAGAACCGGCAAGCTCTTCCTCGCCAATGAACTCCGCGCGCTCGGCAAGGTTTGCCGCCTCTGCAGCCTCCGCCTCCTCCACAGTGAACCCGAACGCGCCCGCGGCAGCTGCGGCCGCAACCTCTTCCGCCCTAGTGGCGATGCGCTGCAGCTCCTCGTCGGTGGTGTCACGGGTGAGGCTCTTCTGCTCGTCAGCGTGGACCGGCACTTCCTCCAAGGTGTCGAAGAACGCTCGCACAACGTCATCCGCAGGCTCTTGCCAAGTTGGGACGATTCCGTGTGAATCGCACAACGGCATCATGGCGCGGATCCGGTCAAGCGAAGAGTTATTGCACAAAGGAACTACGCCCCTCGGCAGTGTGAATGGGTGCTGGGGGTCGCGTTTGAACAACTCCAGAAGCATCGCATCCAGCTCCAGGACGGTGAAGTTGTAGTTGAGGCCCGGCCGCAGCCTCATGATGTCCGCCGAATTCTTGAATTCCCAGGCGGGCCTCCCCCTCTCCTGCAGGGGGGCAATGCGGCGGCGGAGGAAATCTGCCCCGACAGCACCTACAGTGAGCCCGGCAAGCCTGAGGCGAAGAATCCTAGTGATGGCGATCTTCAGCCTCTCATCTTCCGGGGCCACGTTGCTCCAGTCATTGCCGCGCACTATTGGAGCTTGGCGCACGGCGGTGAAGGGCTGCGGATTCTCCTCAACGATCCAGCACCACTCCGCTCTCCACTCCTCCCACTTGCTGCGGAGCTCACCCTCCAAGTATGCCTCTTTCTTGCCGACTCTCGAGATCCAGGCAATCCCTCCGGCAAGCGGCTCTCCTCTCTCTACGCGAGGTATGAAGAAGTGGTGGAAAAGGGCAACACTAGGGTGGACTCCGACAAAGTTTTTGCACAAATGTGCAAAAACTGCCATGGTCAGGACAGCGTTGGGGGTGAAGTCAAGGAGGCGGAAGCCATATGTGTTCATAATATCACAGAAGAACTCCGAGAAGGGCGGGCAGAGCCCGCAATAGAAGAATAGCGCGAAGAACGGGTACCCATTTGGTGCCAGCTCCAAAGCAGCGGCCGGGAGTACCCTCGTGCGCGGATGCGCCCGCGTCTCCGTCGCCTAGAAGAGGAAGAAGTACTCCCTCAGCTCCTTCGCGCCGAGCTGGGGGGTGAAGATCGCCCGCTCCTTCCGCAGCACCGCGAGCCGCTGCGCCTCGGCCGACTTCACGCCCTTTCCCTTGTCGGCTTTCGGAGCCATGGCGGAGGTGGTGGGGAAGGTCGACGACGTTGGTGATGCTGGTGGCAATGGGGGGCGGAGCGCTGCTCTCTCGGCTTCGAGAAGAAGGGGGGAGCGGCGGAGTTTCTTGAAGATGAAGTAGTAGCAACCAGCGAGGGGGAACGAACTGCCCCTGTTTCCTCTGCTTATAAAGAGGGACGGGGCGGACGTTTCGCCCTTCCGAATAAACAACCACCCACGATCTCTCCCACGATGCCGCATTCAACGCGTGCCGTTATGGAGAGCGCGGTGGATACGGAGCGAGATTCGGCGTGGCCCAGCCCGCGTGTGCCCGTGCCCTGTCTTGGGCCTGGCCCAACAGCGCTCGGCACCGTGTCTGGCCCAGGCCCGGGGGCTCCTGTCGGTGTACTAGAATAGGGGTACCCTAGTACCCCGAACTTGTGCACGGGCAGTTGCAGCACCCCGCGGCAAGGCTTGCCGGGCGAACGCCAAGATCCTCCATGGTTCCCTTGGAGCCATTCAAGAACAAAGTATTTAAGCTCAGGAGACAAGGCCCCGGCAAGAGGAGCTTGCCGGGAAGGCCAACCGAGGCACTCCAAGGAACTTGCCGCGACGCGCCACGCGCTCCGGCAAGACAACAAGGCCCCGGCAAGAGAAGCTTGCCGGGAAGACCAACCAAGGTACCTCGAGGCCCGGAGAGCGACAAGCTTCCGGACCCGACAAGATAACAACAGCGGCAAGGCGCTTGCCACGGTAGGCGGCCACTCTGTGCCCGCGCTCCAGCGCATCCACCAACGTGTCACTCTGGGGGCCTCTTCAGGCGCGCGTGGCGGGAGGCTGTGCAGCCAGCGGTGCGCAGTGGCATGCGAAGCTGACAAGATCGCCATCGTGGCGAACGGTGGCGCCCCTAACGGTCCTTTTCTGCACTGTTTGGGCGACTCAGACGGGCCTTTAATGCCCTTGTCCCCTACCGTTAGGGTTAGGTAGGGTGCAGTGTACAAGCAACTGTACCAACCACCTCACTTTTTACGTTTATACCCTCCTCTGCGTTGCCACCTGTCGGTGACCCCTTTAGCGTATAAAAGGAGGCCCATGCGCAACGTAGAGGGGGTTCGGACAGTTCGCTTCGATTCATTCGTAGCCCAGAAAACACTACGCTCTCTCTCGAGAGCAAGAACACAAGATAATACAACCAGACAAGCAGCAGTAGGAGTGTTATCTCTCCGGAGAGCTCCGAAGCTGGGTAAACTGCTCGTGTGCTTCGCCTCGATCCACTCTTCGTGCTATCTCCGCCCCAAACCGAACCGAAAGGGGCCCGGTCCGCCGGCCCCATAGGTGTTCGTGGATCAGTTTCCCCCGACAACTACCCATATGCACATGAGACAAATTGCAATCAAAACACTTCATTCAAACAAGCAAGAGCATATAACGGTCTATCTATCATTACAAAAGTGCTCAACTATACTAGATACATGGAGGGAAATACTACTACTGTTATGGTGGTCTACTAGAAAAACTGCTTCGATGAAGACTCCATGATATCTGCTCCAGCTTCATCTACATAGTCATCATCACTATCATCCGGGTCCGAGTCGATGTCGTCGATGATGATGTAGTTCTCAGGACAAGTGCAATCTTCGTCTTCTCCAGTTGCTGGAAATCCCATGAACACTCTTAGCTTCTTCTTCGGATCTTCATTCTTCTCGACTAGCGTTGGTATTTCCTCCTCATATCCATCGCATGTAGACTTGAGTTCTTCCTCCAGTTCTGTGATCTTGGTCATGGCCTTCTTCAGATCCATCATGCCTGCGCACATCTGGTTCTCCTAGCGTAGAATGTGCTAGTTTAACTCCTGGATGAAAGCTGCAATTGATCTGTCCTTCCTAGTATTGATCAACTCCCATTTCTCATCTCGGCACCCACAAATCTGGTAGGTAGTATCCTTAAGCTCCTTGTGGTAAACTTCTCCAATCCGTCCCATGGTGATGTGGCTGCCATGCTCTTTCCTGAACTCCAGGTTGGTGCACCAAAGGAAAACTCTATGGGCTCAGTGACGGGCATGAACGTCCTTCCTGGAACTTGAACTTGAATCATCCAGCGTTCCTCTTCAGGCAAAGTGGCGTTGTAGGTTCCGGTGAAGCTTGGAACTCCGATCTTCAGGTACTTGGTAACTTCCTTCAGGTGTCGTCCAAATGGTGTATCTTCATCCGTTTGCATGAACTTGTTCCTTGCATCCGCCATCCTAGAAGAGTAGAAAAGATGAGGAGTTAGAAATGAGAAGAGAGAGTAGTGATCTATGGCTTTTGCTTAGTGGTCGTGTCCTACAGTTAGCGTGTGCTCTGATACCAGCTTGTAGCGACCAGACCTCAAACAGTCTGATCTCTGTGCATCAGTGTCATCCCTGGATCAGTAATGCTGACATGCACAGTACTTGAAGGATTTATAACAGAGTAGCAATCACACACTTATTACATCGAATGTCTCCAAAGAGAACTTATTACAATAAATATGGCTTAAGGCCATCTAATAACGTTAACAGCGGAAGGCTTGGAAGATAAGTGAGTCCATCAACTCCAATGGCATCACTGAGTATAGAACCACAATCTTAAGGCATCTTACTCGTCGTCTAAAAAGTCTGCAACATGAACGTTGCAGCTTGAAAACGAGTCAGCACATGGAATATGCTGGCAAAGTAACACATAGAGAGTAATGAAAGAATAAAACTATACTACATGCATATATGGCTGGTGGAAAGCTCTATAGTTATAGTTTTGCGTAAAGCCAGTTTTTCCCTACTGCAAAGGAATAAATTTATTTAACTATCATAGTGGTTGTTAAACATTGAGAATGGTTGACAGCATTCTCAATCCCAATTAAGTAACATCATCATTAAACAAACCCAACAATATTAATTAGAGTAACATGATGAGATTCACATGATAATGCAAGTACTAGATACTCAAAATGTCCATAACCAGGGACACGGCTAATCATGATTAGTTTATACACTCTGCAGAGGTTGCACACTTTTCCCCACATGACCCGATCTCCTCCGTTGGGATTCTCGCACTTCATGGTGTTTGAGAAAACGGATGACCGAGACATAGTCTTTCAGAAGCGCTAGCACCTTACGATGGGTAGACCGTACCAACCTACATCCCCTACATCTGCTAGTCTACCACTGTAAGAGTTCGCACGACTTAGTCAACTATGCTAGAGCCCATAATAGCATGTGGCTGCACACGGAAGTTTCTAGCTTGAATAATCTTATGACCCCTTTGAGCCTGGGTGGCGGTCCAAAAACAAATAGGCAATCCTGGAATACCCAGGTACCACAATCCACCCAGATGTGTATTAAAGTTGCCACCTTAAATAAACCATTAATTAACAATCTCACATCTGTCATGGAAATTCACTCACCCAATCCACGTCTACTAGCATAGCATGGCATAATAAGCAAACGTAGAAGTAACTCCCACGGGTTTGATAATAAAACAGGTAATAGGTACTACCTCCATCTACTTCCCAAAACCCACATATTAATCAGATCCTAATCATGCAATTGTTTGAGTATTGATCTAATGCATAAAAACTGGGTAATAAAGAAGTATGATCAAAGTGTTACTTGCCTTGCTGATGATCCGCGAAACCTAGAGATTCGAAGTAGCAAGCGGCGCTATCCGGGTACTCTATCGCAAGCAAACAAACAAACAAGCATACAATAAGTACTCATCTAATGCACGGGTAAAACTCAAATAAGAGGTCTAACCAGAAAGTTCAACTTAAGAACTCCGGTTTGCAAAAAGAATCAAATCGAACAAAGAAACAAAACTCAAACGGCGAAAGAAACAAGCTTAGTTTACTAATCTGGACCTAAGTCAAATTTTACAGAAGCAAAAACTGGTTTGAGTAGATTATTCGGAAAGAGTGTTTTGAGACGAAACTCTAGGCGCTTGAATCGCCTAATTCCAATAAATGAGCGAAAAGATAAACTAAAACGAAAATCGGATCAGAAATCGTGATCAGAAAAATCACGGAATAAATCCGAGGAAAGAAAAACGACGAACAGATTAACGAATGAACGTTCGTTATCTGGATCTAAACGACGGATACGTCCGTTAAAATGAACGAACGAGCGAACGCTCGTTAAATAAATAAACCAATAAAACCGATCTAAAAAAACAAAAAAACTAGGGTTTTCTTAAAAAAACGAAGTGGTTTTCTCAAAAAAAAAACGGCATCGGTGGCGGTTCGGGCGTTACCTCCGGCGAGGTCCTCCGGTGGGGCGGGGTGCTCCGGCGGGGCTGGCGAGGGGCGGCGGGGCTCCGGCGGCGGGGTGGGGTTGTGCGGTGGCAATGGTGGCTGCTGCAGGCGGCGGCGGCGGCGCGAGGCGGCGGGGCGGGTCGGTTACGGCGGCGGGGTGTGCGGCGGCGGTGACTTCGGCTCGGGGCTCCAGGGATGGGTATTTAAGGGGGCGGGAGGCGGCGGCGGCTCCGACTTGGGGAGGGGGTCGGGTGGCAGCGGCGGGTCGGACTCTCCCGAGTCCGGCGGCGGCACGACGGGGGAGGCGGTGGCACGAGCGGGCCGGCCTGGCTCGGCTGGGCTTCGGCCCAGTCGGGGGCGTTGAGTTTTTTTATATATATAAATAATTTTGCCGAACTGAAAAAAAATCTACAAAATTAAATAAAAATCTAAAAATACCAAAATAAATTTTCATCGTCCAAATAAAATATTTAGAACAAGATGAACATTTTTTGGTCCTAAAATGCATTTTTGAAAATTGTGCAATTTTTCCTAAATTCAAATAAAATAGCAAAAACACCAAAAAGAAACTTATTTGATTTTTTTATTAAATCCTCATTATTTCTTTATTTTGGGAAAGTCATTTTATTCCCGCTCTCTTATTTTTGTGATTGAAATAATTGAAGATAAAATAAATAAAATCAAATGATCCTATTTCCAAAATTCGAGAAAACTCAAATATGAAAATAACGAAATCCCCAACTCTCTCCGTGGGTCCTTGAGTTGCGTAAAATTTCTAGGATCAAGGCAAAAATGCAATAAAATATGATATGCAATGATGATCTATGTATAACATTCCAAATTGAAAATTTGGGATGTTACACAATGGCACGCTACACAGTGTCTCTCTTGTAGTTCATGAAGCCACGTGGCACATGTGGAGGCGTTGTCGCGACCTCCTTGCGTGGATTGATCACAGTGACGTGCTGCTGGTTTGAGAAGAATGTACTCGTCCTCCCTGAGCCATACTGGCGGTACATGCACGAAGCGAAGATGTCCACGAACGCCACGCACACACTCATTCCCTCGCACACACACGCGGGTACACGAGTGAACACAATTTTGTACCAAGAGCCACCCCATGTGATAATTTGACGCGTGTAAAGTTGTTCACTTCATTGATGGTCAATTAATACAGCGCATGCAAATTGAGTGGACGTGAGGGCGGAAGAAAGACATTATTACTCCACTTTGCGCATGCGAGTAGTTAAATCGTGGGTTGCTAGTAGTATACTTCCATTGGTCTCCTTCGTATTTTGTGCCAATTTTTGACAGTAACATAATATTTACGCATTTGAGCAATGTAGTACTTGAAATTTATGTTCCACTAAACTCATCGGGGGTCGTTTCGGGCCTCGAAACCAAAACCATCAATTAATCTTTACCTTGTTCCCATCACATTCGAAAGACTGCTCACACCTACTAGTACGTACCAAACCTGAACGTGTTCCCACTATGCAGGTATTAGTACTAGTGTTAGTAATTAGGTTATAAAAAGGGGAACTACCTAACCGAAAATTACTCTACCTTTCCTCCTCATAAGTGCTTCTTCTTCATCCGTCGTTGCCATGGCCGGTGAGCAGAGCTCTAGGTCGAGAACTACTCGTTACAAGGGAGCGGCAACCAAGGCTGCGGAAAAAAAGAGGGCTCGCCGCCACGCAGAGACCTCGAAAGATCTCTCACGGGTAGGCGATGGCTCCCATGAGTGCCCTAGCTGCAGAGGCAAACATGCCGAGCCGGCGGAGCTGGAGTCGTTATCCCTCGACGGCATGCCCGATCAGCTCAATAAGCACCTCAATAAGCAGAAGGAGTTCATCCAAGGCTTGATGGAGTTGCTGAAGGAGAGCCTCGACGACATGCCTGCTGAGCTCAATCAGCAGGGGGAGTTGACCGCCGGCTTGGTGATGCTGCTGAAGAAGAGCATTGCCTCAGAGAAGAAGGCGACCGGTGAAATCCTACGACTTGAGGAGGACAAGCCGAAGCTCCGCCACGAGATCGACCTGTTGAAGGAGAACAACGCCGGCTTGAAGAAGCTGCTTGAGAATAGTAGTTCCTCGATGAAGATGCTGCAGGCCCTCGTCATGGAATAGAAGGAGGAGTTGGCGAAGCTCCGCATCGAGCACCCGGCTGCTGTCAAGGTACGTAATGCAGCTGTGGAACAGATGACGAAGGCTCGCATCAAGAAATCCCGCGTCATGGACAGAATGAAGAAGAAGGCGGAGGAGACGCGCAAGGAGATGGAGGTCGTGGAGGCAATGAAGAAGTAGTTAGGACTCCGCGGCGAATTAGATCATTTGGGGTGATGATCTTCCTTCTTCTTTTGCTGCTGTGTTTCATCTTTTGCTTCAGGTGTTTCGCCGCACGTGTCACGTTCTCTGCGAGGCATGAATAGAACAATGGTTTTTGTTTTTTGAGGGAATGAATAAAAAAATGATAACAATGAGATGACTAGCAAATTAGATCATTTTTATCGCCATATGGCACTGGGCTGCCATGTTTCGTGCTCCTCCGTCGCAGTACTACTCCAGTGGAAAACTTGATCATACCGCACGGTTCTTTGCTCCTCCTCGATCAGGTTGTCGATGCATTTATACGAGCAGTCAAATCACAAGGCCCCGCCATCCAGCAGTAATGAGCTGTCAAATCACAAAGGCCCTCGCCTCTCGTGAAACCGACCAAGCTAGACTGCCCCGCCCTCTAGCCTTTTAAAAAATGTATACTTATGTACAGCAGTAGTATCGATGGATTGCGCCATGGAGCAAAACTTGAAATTAAAAAAAGGTGGTACATATAGAGAGCGCTCGTCGCCAAATTATGCATATAGTACTATTAAAAAGGCTAGTCACAATAATGGTGTCCAGCACAACCCACCCCTCAAATAAAACTAAGCACCCTAGAATTCTTTGACAAGACTAAGCACCCTGAAATTCTTTGACAACTAAACTGCTGGCTATATGATGTTGGCCATATATATTGTATGTATATAATGTGAAGAAACTAGTGGTAGTACTATACCAACTAAAAGATGAAATGTAAGAAATACTAGTATGTACGTACTGAAGAGTTAAAGTAATAAGAAGAAACATAACATAGTTCTGCTGGGGGCTCAGCACAACACACCCCTCAAATTAAATTAAGCACACCTGAAATTAAACTTTGCAACTATTCCGGTAGACACTACATTAGAACCACCATGAGAAACGACACTGCCACCTTACTCGGAGTCCTCCTCCACGTCCTCGACTTCATCCTTGTCCCTCTTCCTCTTGGCCGATACTTCTTTGCTTGAACCGCCAAGTTGGCTATTGCTCTTCATCCAACCCTTGTAGATATTGAAACAAAGGTAGCCATCCATTACAGTGTAGTGGATGTGGTCTATATCTAGTACATTCCGCTGCCATGCATGACGATGAAACGTGTATGGAGGTTTCTCCAGTTTACCGTACGAAGGATGAACCATGGCTCCTGCCAGGGCCAGCATTGAAGGCTGACGAGAGGACACCAGCCGATTCTTTTGGAGGTCGAAGGTGTTGCCTACAATCAGGCCTATCCGACGTAGGACTTCTTTGTCATTACCAAAGTCTACAGTAATGAATTTGACTAGGTTGCCCTCGAGGAAGTCCTTAAAATCCTGGCACTCAATGTCGGCATGGCATATGTGGTAGACCAAACATAAGTCACGCACGCGAACCTGGATCACGACGGGCTTCTTCCTCTCTTCGTCCTTTAGATCCTTCTCTCATCCCACGACTGTGGTGTACTCCACATCTAGCCCAGCGACCCACTCATCTGAGTCTTCGAACATGCGTCTGAAGCGAGAAAGGCATCCTTTCACCGTCGTGGAAGAACGGGTGTAGATGAGGTCAAACTCATCGCCGGTGATGGTTCTAACCTTGTACTCACCGCCGATCAGGGAGATTTAGGACGCCATGGATTTGGGAGGAGGGTTAGGATTAGTGGAACTGTCGTAATGTGAATGGACGGGACGACTAGGAGCGAACCGTCGTAGTATTAAAGGACGTGCATGGACGAGTAGGAGCAAACTGCCAGTGTGCGAACGGCAGGGTAGTGGCTTTCCATTCTCCCATGATACGGGCTTCCGAGAGCCCTTGGATCTGAGATCGAATGGTTGCATGGCGTGATTCTAGACCTATGGGTGAATATCCTATCCTGGAGGGTTATTCTGCAAATTTTCAGCAACTTATCATGCGACCGTTTGATCTCAGATCCAAGGGCTGCCAGCACCCCGTATCATGGTCGCACCTACCACAACCGTCGCGTCGCACGCACGGTCGCGCCCTTGGAGATTTAACATGGTGCATTAGGCTATCTGATGTTGGCATGTCATACATAGTCATCACTTAGTCACTCATACTACAATAAGGTTAGCTATAAGGTTAGTCATCACTTAGGAGAAAATTTTACTACTCCCTTCGTTTACTCCTCGTCCCTACTATGTACCTTGGTTAGTACTCCCTCCATTTACTTATACAAGGCCACTATAAAAAAATACATTTTGCATCTATACAAGGCCACAAATAGTAATCGAGACAAAAGTTACTACTCCCTCCTTTCCAGTTTATGGCTCAATTTCAAAATCTCTCCAACAAAGGTAGACGTTGAGTGGTCGAATTAATTTCATAGTTTGCACAGTACGCTCGTTTTTCTCAAGAAGTTATGTTTACCGAGGCATTAATTAGAACGAATGCATGAATGACCACTAAATTTCCATGAACTTGTACATGCATTGGTTAGTTTCCTCTTGACACTGCTTGCGTTGGGTGATCTAACGCACCTCAAAATCCAACATGTAATGGTACTACTACTAGTATAGTAGAATTGAGACTTATCAAATGGAAAAACGAATGTTTTTTAGATGAGCCCTATAAACCCTAGTGGGTACGTACTCCATAAAAAAGATTTTTCCAAAACTAAGTCGCTCCCTTTCATGAATTTTGTAGTATACTCCTCCGTCGATGCTCCCTTTCATGAATTATGTAGTATACTCCTCCGTCGATGCTCCCTTTCATGAATTCTGTACTTCCTGTCGCCGACATGTGGGACATATAGCAACCGGGTCGACGTGTCAAGCACCAAATAACAGTGTAGAACTACAGGGGGATGCACCCCACTTGTACTGGCCCAGTAGTAGTAATGAGCAATGAGACGTCAAATCACAATGCCGCACCTTCCCAGACGGATGAAGCAACCATTATTTCACACTTTGGTTCGACATCATCTCAAACCACGTACTAGTATTGCTTCTTCCTCAAGAGGGACATGCGCATCGCCTTGGTACATCATGACACATGGGACCGCATGACAGGCCATGCTCCCCCGCCGATCGCTCGGTAAAATCACCTCATTTTTACTATACATCCTCCGTATCGATTTACTACATGGCATGCACATCATTCTAGGTTGAGAATTTAACTGGCTATATATATATATGTGATGAACAGTACTCTAGCCTTTTAAAAAGGTATACTTTTGTACAGTAGTACTATATGGATTGCGCCATGGGGCAAAAATTGAAATTTAAAAAAAGGTGGTACATATAGAGAGCGCTCGTCGCCAAATTATGCATATAGTACTATTTAAAAAGCTAGTACATGCTTAATTGGGGTGCTAAATTCTATTAAAGAAATACTAGTAGTATGTACATATTGAAGAGTTAATGTAACGAGAAGAAACATAACATAGTTCTGCTGGGGGCTCAGCACAACACACCCCTCAAATTAAACTAAGCACACCTGAAATTAAACTATGCAACTAATCTAGTAGACACTGCATTAGAAGTTTAGAACCACCATGAGCAATGACACTGCCACCTTACTCGGAGTCCTCGTCCACGTCCTCGACTTCGTCCTTGTCCCTCTTCCTCTTGGCCGATAATTCTTTGCTTGAACCACCAACTTGGCTGTTTCTCTTCATCCAACCCTTGTAGATACTGAAACAAAGGTAGCCATCCATTGCAGCGTAGTGGATGTGGTCTATATCTAGTACATTCCGCTGCCATGCATGACGATGAAACGTGTAATGAGGTTTCTCCAGTTTACGGTATGAAGGATGAACCATTGCTCCTGCCAGGGTCAACATTGAGGGCTGACGAGAGGGCACCAGCCAATTCTTCTGGAGGTCAAAGGGGTTGCCTACAACAAGGCCTATCCGACCCAGGACTTCTTTGTCGTTCTTAAAGTCTACAGTAACGAATTTCACTGTTTTGTCCTCGAGGAAGTTCTTAAAATCCTGGCACTCAACGTCGGCATGGCATATGTGGTAGACCAAGCAAACGTTATGTACGCAAACCTGGATCATGGCGGGATTCTTCCTCTCTTCGTCCTTTAGATCCTTCTCTCGTCCCACGACTGTGGTGTACTCAACATCTAGCCCAGCGACACACTCATCATCTGAGTTTTCGAACATGCGTCTGGAGCGAGAAAGGCATCCTTTCACCGTCATAGAAGTACGGGTGTAGATGACGTCGAACTCATCGCCGGTGATGTTTCTAACCTTGTACTCACTACCGATCAGGGAGATTTGGTACGCCATGGATTTGGGAGGAGGGTTAGGATTAGTGGAACTGCCGTAATGTGAATGGACGGGATGACTAGGAGCGAACCGCCGTAGTATTAAAGGACGTGCGGGGACGAGTAGGAGCGAACTGCCAACGTGCGAACAGCAGGGTAGTGTCTTTCCATTCTCCCATGATACGGGCTTCCGAGAGCCCTTGGATCCGAGATCGAACGGTTGCATGGCGTGATTCTAGACCTATGGGTGAATATCCTATCCTGGAGGGTTATTCTGCAAATTTTCAGCAACTTAGCATGCGACCGTTTGATCTCAGATCCAAGGGCTGCCAGCAGCCCGTATCATGGTCGCGCCTACCACGACCGTCGCGTCGCTCGCGCGGTCGCGCCCTTGAAGATTTAACATGGTGCGTTAGGCTATCTGATGTTGGCATGTCATACATAGTCATCACTTAGTCACTCATACTACAACAAGGTTGGCTATAAGGTTGGCTATAAGGTTGGCTATAAGTGTATTTTTTTACTCCTCTCTATCCCTTTCTTCGTACTCCCTCCGTCCCATAATATAAGAACGTTTTTGACACTAGTGTAGTGTCAAAAACATTCTTATATTATGGGACACAGGGAGTACTAGTATTTATTGCATTTGCCAAGGAGTGACCTCTTCCGATGAAATGGTGTTGCTAAGTTTGCTTCATTTAATTAGCTATAGACTCAAAATTGTCTTTTCACTTAGGTACACACGCTTAGCACCGTTTCTTCCTTGGGTCACCAAACTAGTCTCTCTCTTCTTGATTAACTTTCCACATCAGACTTTATGCCTATGTGGCAAGCTTAAGCACCTGTAGGAGCAAGTAAGTACAATAGTGCGCTTTACATGGCATTTTTGCATATGTGGAGAAAAGAGAGGGAAGGAAAAAGTGGATAAGTAGGCTCTCATGCAAGAGCCAGCCTCTACTAAATGGTGGAGCATTGCGAGAGGCACCTGTATGGAGGTGGTCAGGAATCGGGAGACTCACACCGGTCGTAGCGCCGCAGTTAAAATGATAATGGCAAGTCAAATCACGGGGCCCCACGTGTCCAGCAGTAACTCACTGTCAAATCACACAGCCCTACGTTTGCAGCAGCCTACTCCCTCGTCTTCTCGCGTCTCTGTGGAACCGACTAGGCGGAACTGCCCCGCCGCCTACCTCGCAGGAAAAGCCCCGCCCTCGACTTTTAAATAGTATAAAATATACTAATTTTGTATCCATGGATTGCGCCCGCGCCATGGAGCAAAGCTTCTAGAAAACGGCGGTACACATGTACGGAGTATACAGCACGCCCGTCGCGTTCGTGTCGCACCCCAGACGGTCGGTCGGTCTGACACACTGCTCTCCGAATGGAACGCGCGTCATATTGCATTCTCACACACATGTGGGACGACAATTGAGAACTGACCATAGGCACACTCCACGGCCCCGCAAGTCGGGTGACTTAATAGAAGAGGGAGACGAGCGATAGTACTAGAGAAGTGTTGTACTACGTTGGTGCATGGACGATCCCTGCAAGACACGAAAGATCAGTTCGTCCATGCATGTGACCAAACTCCAGCAGACATGCCTGGATTGGCTATCGTCTACATATCGTGCAGGCTGTGTTATACATGGCTGTAGTTGTGGTGAGAAATCTAAAAAAAGGTTTCTTGTCATCTCGCAAAATTAGGTGTCATGTGCTTCGGATCACTGCGAGGGTTAAACAGCGAGAACTGAGTTGGGCTAGTTATTGGGGGCACATGCATGAACAGTGACTACTTGCCTGCCATCTAGGTCAAGCCGGCTATGTTAATTAGGACATCTATCGATGGACCCCTTTTCTATGAGTTTATCTTTAATTTGAGCTTTGTTCCTCGTCTAATTTGTCCGTCGGGATTCATGTTGTCTCCTTTGGGTAGTGAGGTTATGATTTCTTGTCATGTGGCATTTTTTCGTGTTATATGTTATAATCTGGCGCTTCACATAAAAATGACGACAACTGCTCCTCCGGGCCACGTGCATGAAGACTGCTCGTCAGTCATTGACGAGGTCAAGCCAGCTACAGTAGACAAAAGAAAACTAAGTACTACTCCACTATATAGGCAGGAGCCTCCGCGCTTGCTTGCTAGTGTTGCTCTCTTCACACTGTCTCGGCCTCTCCAGATCTAAACACAACAGCGGTGGCCACACACACACACTCTCTCTCTCTATCTGCTCATCGCTGGTCACAGATCCAGCCGGATCCTCTCCGCCGGTGAAGGTGAGAAGGTGCAACGTTCATGCGGTCGTCCTCGGCGATGGTTCTTACCCACTGTTGGGCGCGTCCCGATCAGCCTGCCTTACCGTTCTCTCCCAAGCACCACTAGCGAGGGAGGGCCTCCGACCCCTTCTTCCTCGCTGCCGTAGTGTGGGCAGATCCGGCCTCCCGCCGCCCACCTAACGACATCCTGACGACCATCAGGTATAACTTCCTTCGAAACTGGCCTTTCTCTACTTCCCGAGCTCCTGATGTTGCTGCATTTGTATCTATTACTATTTCTCAGGCCCCCTCGTAGATAGGATCGATCGGCTGTTCGAAAACCACCTACTTTTTTTACGTTTAAGAGGTAAAACTTGTTCATGCACTTGAATCTAGTACTACTTGGTTAAAACAAGGAAGAAAGGGTGTGGGTGGTGGGGGAGGATTTGTTACCTGAATCTAGGACTTGGTCGAAAGAGGAAATAATGGGGGCGAAAAGTAGCAGAGACTGGCTATCCAACTGGTCTCTAGGTCTAATAGGGAAATAAAGGGAAACACAGTACAAACTCAATATAAACCCGATCTATTGGTTGAAAAAGGAAAGAAAGTGGGGACTGGCGGACAAGTTAACAGAGTAAGTCCAACACTAGATTTGCTAGCCTCACACAGTATACGGTGGCTATACCGAAGAAAAATGGGACCAACCCAGATATCCTGTTCTGATGTTTGTTGCCCCAAGCCACTCTTATGTAATGCCACCGGTAAAATGTAGCAGTCGCACTGTTAAAAGTAAGGACACGTTAAACCAATGTTGTTTTCAATGTAATGCCTCCAGTAATATGAATCAATGGCACTTCTTTACATGTCCTGCTAAAATTTCCCATTAAGATAAGTTGGTTCTTTTCGTTAGAAATGCCACTGTCCTAGACCGCCTACTCTCCCATGCCCAAAGAAATGTCGTATTTAATGGTTGTCATAGTTAATCCTAATGCCCACACTAATATCTAGCAATGCCACTGCTTTAGAAATTGCTACTGTCCTTGTAGGATTGCCATTCAGATAAGGAACATGCTTCTTTTCATTTGATGCATGTTTCATCACTTGTTAGTCACCCTCCTTTCCACCTTTTTTGTGCAAACAGAGATATACATTTCACGCTCGATCTTAGTTGAACTGCACAAATGATATCCAAATTATAGTTGAGCATTCCAGGAGCTTCACAACCAACCTTGATGTTGCTCAATTTTATTGCAACTAATGAAGAAGAAGCTCTCTGAGTTTCGTTTTTTGATGGAAATGGAACCGGGGCTGGAGCCCTTTTCTTAAAAAAAATTTGAAGAAGAAGCTGCTAGCTCATGGGACATTGCTTCATTTTAGGTGAACTGCACCAAAAGGTCCCATGAATTGAATCATCCATGTTGGTGACTGAAAGAGCCAGCATCAGCATCCCAGTCTGAGCACCCCCAGCCTCCATCCTTGCAACGCACGGTACACCTCGTTTGCCACCTGCTCGACCCTAGTGTCGCTGATAAAATGAAGTAATAATACAGTTAAAATAGAGCGAGTGTCATCTCTATCATTTCATTTCCAATGTAGATAAAGAAAGTGCTTCTCTTTGTTAAAGTATGTTTCATCAACTAGTCCCATTGTTAATGTTTAAGCGTTTCTGCAAACTGGGGTGCTTCATTTTAGTTGATATGTACAAAAATAGAGATTTGAATGTCTCAAGGCACCTCCTTGTACTACCGATGTACACTGATGTTCATCACTGGCAGAAGGTGCATCTAGGAGACTTGGGATGATGTCCAGTATGAGGCGTACCGTATGAGGCGTCGCAGGGCCCATCTCGCCCTCGCGGCATGGCATACTATGATACTATCGCAATATTTTCTTCTATTTATTTGGTGTGTTTCATCAACTAGTTCCACTATAATGTAATCACGCTTTTTAATTATCTGTGCAAATAGGGTTATACAGCTGCATTTTGGTAGAACTGCACAAATGTATGTATGGAACCGGCATATATGTATAGTGCGAGGTGTGCCAAGTAAAAATTACCGACACCAACCATGCTTCATGCACGCATTGGCATCCACCATTACCAGTGGGATGTGTGGCGCTCTCTATGGACGGATCTTTCTCGGCAGCAAATCCTCTAACCAAATACTAGTAGCTTATATTGGCAGTTTTCTAGGGAGTACTCTTTTCTGAAAGAAGCACCAATCTATTTTTCTTTATTTGTACACTGTGTCACAACTTTGACCCAAAGGTCCAGAGCTATTTTAGGGTGATTGGCGTAGTACTCGGAGACTACTTGTAAGCATGATTTTCATTAGCTGTCACACTGATTGTAAGCATGAGCAGGTGGAAGATTAGGTTAGTGTGAAGCTTACCTTAAACCCTACCGCTGCCGTTGAAACGAGGCGAGCATCGAGGGAACCGTGGAGAACGGCGGGGAAGCGACGTCACGCCATCCGGCCTCCTCTTGTGGTGGGAGAACGAATACTCCTGTGGCTCCAACTGGCTCTGCACCCTCACAAATGGCACACCATACTCGATCGATTCGTTATCCTCTGGGTGCTCGACCTTCGACCTATACGCCCACCACCTCCGCCTGACTGTCGCCTCGGGCGAATCTGTCTGCTCCATCGCCCATAGGAGATACTCGATGAACTCGGAGGACTGCGGCGTGACTGCTGCCGAGGCGTACATGTACATCGCCGCCCTCATCGTTGCCGTCTCGCTCTTTCGCATACATTGCCACATGGCCCGCACCATCCTCGAAATCTCCCACTCACTGTCAAACCAACTAAGGATCTCCTTCAACCTGGCTAACTTTTCCTGGTCGCTGCCAGCGATCTGCATGATTCATTGTTGCATCCTCTCCATAGATGTCCTTCTGAGTGGTCCGGTGCTAGCTTTGGAAGATGGGAGGAGAGACGGTGGTCTTGCAATAGAGAAGAGGGATAGGCGAGACGGTGGTTTTGGAATGGAGATGATGGAGAGGAGAGGAGGTGGTTTTGCAATGGAGAAGATCAAAAGAGGGAGAGGCGAGACGGTGGTTTTTGGAATGGAGGTGATGGAGAGGAGAGGAGGTGGTTTTGCAATGGAGAAGAGGGAGAGGAGCATGCAGCAGCGATTTAGGATTGGGCGAGAGGGCCGGCGCGTTGTGACTGGATCAAAATCAAAATCAATTTACCCTTCAATTAAGACAGTGACCCCACATTAACTAGTCTCCCATTTATTCTGGGTCATAATTGACCATGATTTTCGCACATAAAATATATGTTATATGTTGCAAAAATAATATAATTTGAAAGTACATTCAGATACGAACCAAATGATACAATTTTTGGTGACATGCATTCACATTTTTCTTGTCAAATACAGTATGTGGTCAGACTTTGACCCAAAATATGCAAAACAAAAAAAATACTTCCAAGACCAGCGCCGCTCTTCCGCTCTTCTCCTCTTAAACCACCGCCGCTCCTCTCCTGTTCCAATCTAAATCCAGTGCCGCTCCTCTCCACTTCCATTTCAAAACCACCGCCCCTCCTCTCCTGTTCCAGTCCAAAACCAGCGTCGCTCCTCTCCCGTTCTAATCCAAAACCAGCGCCGCTCCTCTCCTCTTCCATTCAAAAACCACCGCCGGCGAGTGAAGGTGCTGTGGAGAAGTAGATCGATGTAGGAGTACAACCAATACGTGAGGATCGCAGACGGCGACCCTATGAAGCTAGCTAGGATGTTGGAGATACAGTCTTGGTTTGACAACAAGGACCAACTACGGCGTCGGCGACATCCATGGCCAAATATCTGCAACAGAGCGAAAAGGCGGTGATACTCCCGGAGGGAGTCATGCCAGAGTACATAGAGCTGCTCCTCTGGGCCATGGAGCAAACAGATTCACCGAATCCGATCGTGAGGGAGCGGTGGTGGGAGTATCGATCCCAGATGGAGCATCCACCAGAGATTGAAGGATCGAGCATCTATAGGGTGCCATTTGTGGGGGTGTCCTGCCAGAGCGATATGGTGGAGTCTTCGTCGACCGAACCCAACTGCAAGAGGAGAAAAGCAGTTAGGCCCGACGACGCTTCAATGCCATCGTCTCCCTCGCCGTTCACATCATCTCACGAGGCGGCTGTCTACCACCGAGGAATAGGAGGGGGCTGCCCCCCCCCCCAGCCCAATAGTCGGGCAGGTTGTGAATTGTCAGGAGGAGCTTAGGGTAGTCAGTATTTGCAGGTTGTGAATTGTGTTTTGTGTTGTGTATTTTGAGAGTACTTTCAGATATGAATGTATTTTGAATTTCAGATTTGCAGTATTGAGCATCTGAAGAATTTTATGTATTCTAGAGATCTATTTTTAGCACTTAAAAAATGTAGTTTCATAGGAGTATAAAAGTGCACACGAGAAGAAACTGCAAGTTTCATTTTCAGATAAGAAACTGCAAGTTCAGTTTCAGATAAGAAACTGCAACTTTCAGAGGCAGAGCATTTATATTAACATGGCCTTTTCAAACAGGGTTAACACCATGTTGGAATTTTTATTCATGGTCGAAAATGGAACTACTAGCCAGTTAACATCATGCTGATCAACATTTATGCATAGCACATCCTTATATGATGCACAGTCAAAATGCCCACACAATGTCGAGTGTGCGAAACTCAGAGAAAACGAGGGACGAAGTTTTGGCAAGTGTTGGACGTGGTTTTGGGCTGCCCCGTCTAGGCTTTCATTTTTAACATGCGCAGCCCACGACCTCGGATGGGAGGGCCTGTTTGTATTTTCTTAGGGCCGTCATGTATCGACCGGCCTATGAACCTCCCATCCGAGGTTTTATTTTTGGCAGCCCAATTTATGTATTTTTTTGAATAAAACGCAGAGGTCTGTTCTATTTTACTATATAAGAATAGGAACGCCAGATACAACTTATGTTTCCCTTCTAACTATATTATATATATTTAAATTATTTTATATGTTATTATATATTATTTTTATTGTCATCATATATTTAACAGATACTTACATATGTAAGAAAACAATATCCCACATCTTGTTAACTTATAAAAATAATTTCTTAACAAATAAAATCCTGGATTGTTTTGGCACGAAAGTCCTAGTGATTGTGTACAAAAGCTTGGTAAGATTTAAGGACGAATGTAATAATATCACTTATTATTTAAATATATTTATAACAAAATGCTCAGCCCCTTTTTATTTTTTGATAACATTGCTGGACCAACCCAACATTATAATTAGAATCAGCCGAGCAAAATCATGTATTTCGAGATAGTGCAAATGGCCTGTAATTTTTTAGGAAGTAAAATAAATGGGCTGCATGGACGCTACATTAATTGTTCACCCACCCCAGCTAATGGCTGTAATTCAAAGAAAAAATTGACTGTAAATTCTATCGCGCAAAAAACAAGACTGTAAATTCTGAAAAAATGGGTTGAATACGTGCGACATTTTTGGAGGCTGAAATGTGGGCCAATAGGTCGAAGCCAACGCAAGTCGTTGTCAATTTAGTCAACAAATGATTCTGACATGTTAGCCGTTGGATTTACATCCAACGACCGGCATCCATCTTCAATCTCTCGTCTTCTTCCTCCAGCACGGCCGGGACCACCTCCCGCCTCCTGTTGGTGCTAGCAGCTCTAGTTAGCACATTTCGCTATGAAGCGCTACTCCACCGTTCGCCAGGGCATCCCTCCATCCCTCCACACCTCCTGTTCTTCCCCACCGACTGCCGAACCACACCGCACTTGAACCAGTTAACCCTCGTACACCTCTCCGTCTGCGACTCTACTCCCGCGCCTTCCCATCTCCGACTCGTTGCTGTCCGGGGCCCCGCCGTCGTCCACCACCTTGGATGCGCTCGGCGCGGCATGGTCAACGTGGTCAACGAACGACACCATCAGAATTAGACTGTGCGTGGAGAGGCTGACAGCTGGGTCCACGGCCGCACACAAGGAAATGCCTCCTTATTATGCGCAAAATATTGATTCCTCCACCTGACATCTGGGACCCACCGGAACGGCCTCTATATTTCGCGAAAAAAACGTGCCCCCCGCTGACTTGTCGGACCCACCAGCTATCTTCGCACGCAAGGAAGTGCCTCCTTATTACGCACAAAAAAATGAATACTCCCCCTGCCAGCTGGAACCCAGCATACTGGGAGGCTGACTTGTGGGCCTACGAAGTTGACGGGGACGGAGGGCTTTGTCAACTTAGTCAATATGAACGATTCTAGCTCGTGTTACCGTACGATGTTCATCCAACGGTTGTAGTGCTTCTTCAACCTCTGGTCTTCTTGCTCCAGCCGCCCAAACCAGCACCGGTCGTGCCGTGTGCTCCTGCCTCCCGTGGCCGGCTGTGATGCCGCGGAGGCCTCACCGCCCCATACTACTCCCACCGCTGGCCAGGTCATCCCTCTACTCACCCACACCCCCTGCTATTCTGCGGCGACAGCAGCCTCACACCACAGCCGAACCAATGAACCCTCGTACTCCTCTTCGCGTGGGCATCCACTGTTGTGTCTTCCCCGGCTCCGAGTCGTCCCCTTCCTAGGCCTCGCCGTCGTCCACCGCCATGGTGCTCTCGGCACGGCATGATCAACATGGTCAAGGAACGACTTCCATCGGACGTGGACTGTACGTGTAGAGGCTGACAGCTGGGTCCACAGCCGCAGCAAGGTAGTGCCTCCTTATTACGCGCAAAATAATGATTCCTCCACCTAACAGCGGGGACCCACCGGACGGGCCACCGTATTTTGCAAAAAAAAGTTTCCCCTGACTAATGGGACCCACCAGCTACATCTTCGCATGGAAGGAAGTGCATCCGGGCAAAAAAAACGATTCGCCCCCTGACTAATGGGACCCACCAGCGACATCTTCGCACGCAAGGAAGTGCGTCCTGGCAAAAAAAAAGCGATTCGCCCCCCCCCCCGACTGCTGGGACCCACCAGCTACATCTTCGCGCGCAAAGGAAGTGCGTCCGGGCAAAAAAAACGATTCGCCCCTCTGACTGTTGGGACCCACCAGCTACATTTTCGCACGCAAAGAAGTGCCTGATAGTCGGGACCCACCTGGTCGAAGCGTACGTAGCGTTGTCATTCTGGTCACGAACGTGTACGTACATACTGGTCGTTGTAGAGGCGCGCACGTGTCATAGTAGAGGCGCGTAGTAGCATGTACACGTACGTACAACGGCCAGGGTGCAAGAAAGAAAATACGGCCACATACGTACATACGGGCAGGGTCTCGAACGCCTACTCGCGCATACGTATGGCCAGGTCTCGTGTACATGGCTGGGTCGGAACGGAGAAACATCGTCGTCGTCGTGTTCATGGGGAGCCAACCGGCTGGGTCGGAACGGAATGCATGGTCGTGTTCATTGGGAGGGCTTCGACGGAACAGGCAATGGAAACGAGGCCTGGCGTACCGCACAATGGAGGAAACGGACCTCCTATGTTCGGAACGGGGTCCTGTTGATTGGGAGGGGTGTGGCGTATCGCAAACTGGAGGAAACAGACCTCCTACGCTCGGAACGGGGGTCCTGTTGATCGGGAGGGGTGTGGCGTACCGCAAAACGGACAAAACGGACCTCCTACGGTCCAAACGGGGGTCCTATTGATGTGGAGGGGTGTGGCATACCACAAAACGGACGAAACGGACTTGTGTTGGAGCGCTACGGTCAAAACGGGGGTCCTGTTCATCGGTGTGGGTGTGGCATACCGCAAAACGGGACTCCACGGGATACTGTTCATCTCCACCATGGACCTCCTCCAGCCTCCACAGGCTACCGTCGACCTCCTCCAGCCTGCACGGGCTCATGTTCATCCAGCCTCCACCGCGCGCTACTCCACTGGCTACTGTTCAACCACCCCTCCATCGTCTATTGTTCATCCAGCCCTCCACACCACGGGGTCCTGGTCATCCAGAGGCAATGCTACCGCTCACTGTTCATCCACCCCCCCCCCCCGCAACGCTCACTGTTCATCCCGGAGCCAGCATCGATCGGCTTCAGTTAGCAGCAGTAGCGAAGGAATCGCTCCATCGGGTTCAGTTAACAGCCATCGATCGATCGCTCGGGTTCAGTAATGCGTAGCCTGCAGTGCAATCGCTCTGGTTCAGTTAGAGCCCAACGCCTCGCTCGGGTTCAGTTAGAGCCAACGCCTCGCACACACGTGCGTACGTGTACGAGAGAAACGCGCATCGCTCGGCCCCCGACCTCCCACCGTAACCGGCAACTCCACAAAATTTTCCTCCCCCTCGCTTCTACCACGGTTTTTTCCGTCATGGACGGCCCAAAGAATGTCATGCATCTGCGTCTCCGGCCCGCCCAGGACGAAAAGCCCATTTTCTGTCATGATTTTTTGTCATAGAAGTAGGAGCCCACCACATCTATGATGATGCCGGGTTTTGTCACAATTATCGTCATAGAAGTGTCATATGTATGATAGAATTGTTTTTCGTTCGGCCCAAAATGTCACGGATGTGTCTTTTTTTTTAGTGATGATAGTGTCTCTAGCATCCATATGACAAGGAGCCCGGGCTGGCATGGCTAGTTGTGAACCCAAAGTGGCACTAACTTACAAGAACAGGCATACATAACCATGCAACGAACGTGTTGGTCATCAGCGAGTGAATCCAGGTTGTAGCAACTGGGCTAGTAGGACTCCGATAAGCCAGGCTGTAGTAGGCTAACAGGACTCTGATAGACACCGCGTGACATTTCCCCGAAGAGACAGACATAGGATCAAAGAAGGACACATGCCGGCCAGCCTAAGTGTTTCGGAGCAGCAGCAAGCTACCAAGGCTCAGTGGAAGCACTAGGAGACATTTCCCGGTAAGAGAGGCTACCAAGGATAAACAACTAGATAGTCAGATCCCACACATACCAAGCATTTCAATAACATACACACAATATGCTCGATATGTGCAAATACAACATGGCATCACAACATGACTCTACAACTCAAGTATTTTATTCAATAGGCTCCGAGGAGCGAGATATTACCAACATGGGTCTCATGACCCAACACTCAGAGCATACAAGTCAAAGCACATGCGGAAGCTTAACATGTCTGAGTACAGACATCTACAAATGAAAAAGGCTGAGAAGCCTGACTATCTACCAGATCCTGCCGAGGGCACAAGATCGTAGCTGAGGTAACAAACTAAACATCAAAGTCCACATGGAACTACTAGCGAGACAGAAGTCTCTCTGCAAAAACATAAAATAGGCAAACGTGAGTACAAATGTACCCAGCAAGACTTACATCAGAACTATCTACATATGCATCATTGTCAACAAAGGGATGGTGGGGTTTAACTGCAGCAAGCCAGCTTTGACTCGGTGGCTATCCTGAACTACGACTGCAAGTAACTCTTTTGAGGTGGCGCACACGAGTCCACACATTCACCATATCAATACACCACTATGGATCCGCTCCCGTCTCCCTACGAGAACGCCATCCATAGCACTCACCCTTATCTTGCATATTTTAGAGTATGCACTTTCACTTGTCTATGAACTGTATAGGCAACCCAGAGGTCCTTTACCGCGGACATGGCTATTCTAATAGATAATGTTAACCCTGCAGGGGTGTACTTCTTCACACACGCTCTCGCGACTTACCACCGTTTACACGGCATGTAATCGGCAACCTTCAAGCGGAAGCCCAGCGAGGGTGTCGGCCACGACCTGACTAACCTCACAAGTCTCTCGTCCAGATTTATCGCCTATTCGGGTTCCATCCGCAAGGAGATCCGGCCGGGGTGTCGCTCACGGCCCCAAACAATGTGTGCAAGGATCCCGAGCCCACCTCGACGGGTGGATCTACGCTTGGTACACCATGCCACGGCGCCTAGTCTGTCCCAAGCCCACCTATACCGAGTGCCACCTGGTAGACTACTAACACAACCTACAAGCACCAGAAACTAGTTGCAACTCCTGGATAGAGATCGAATTGATTAATAAGTCGAGAGAGCTTGGAGTTCCCGGAGCCCATTCTGTGGTAGTAGCTATTCATGGATCACAAACACAGAACTCAGTTCCTACGGACGACTTCAATGAGACAACCCACCATGTACTCCTACATGGCCTCTCACCGCTACCTTTACCAAATTGTGTTCACACACTTAGCTCTAACACAGTAGGACATGTTTACACACCTCCGATTCATCCCCGATGAATCAGACCTGACTCAACTCTAAGCAGTAGCAGGCATGACAAACAAGCATGAATGAGTAGGCACATCAGGGCTCAAACAATTGCTACTCATTCTAGTGGGTTTCACCTATTTACTGTGGCAATGACAGGTCATGCAGAGGAAAAGGGGTTCAACTACCACAGCAAGTAACCAATGAATTGTTGTTATCCTAATGCAGTAAAAGAGAGCAAGAGAGAGAGTGGAACACGCCTATCGAGAAGGAACAACCACTGACAAACAAAGAAGAAACACAATCAATGACATGCAACAATATGATGCATGAATGTGACATGGCAATATGCTGTTGATTGAGCTAATGCAACTAGCAACAAGTTAAATGGAATTGGTTTGAACCCTAGGTTCAAATTCAAACTCCATATGTGAAGGCTTAAATGTCATTTATATGATTTGGCATAAACAGCAGCTATAAGTTGTTCTAACATGCATGAAAATATTACATATGGATAGATTGGATTTTTCTGATCTTTTTTCATATATAAATCTTTTCATTCTGAGTTATGGTTGAATTACTATGATTTATTGAAGTTTAAAGCATTTTCTGGAATTTCTAAACCTTTTCTGATTTATTTGATTCCAGAAAGGCTTAATGCGTTAGCATGACATCACGATGATGTCAGAGAGTCAACAAGCATGGTCCAGGTCAAACCTGACCTATGGGACCCGCTGGTCAGTCTCACAGTGATGGCTAGGGTCACAGACATGTGGGCCCAGTCAACAGCCACGTCGGCATGGTCAAGCTGACGCGTGGGCCCACTAGGGTTAGGTTAAAACTAAACAGGGGTTACCCCGTGGTAAATTAGAGTGATGGGGCTGGTCTGTCAGTGACACAGGGCGAGGTTAACGCGATAATTAGCCTCAGGCTAATGACGAAGCCACGTCGGCCCTCGCCGGGGTTTCGCCGGCGGCGACCAAAACTACGGTGGAAGCTTGCCAGGGCTGCACTACTGGCGGCGGGTGGACGCGTGAAGGCAACAAGAAGATAGCCCGCACACGCCCGCATCTAGCTGGGTGCTTGGGAGGCCGCGGGGTGGTCGGAGTTGAGCACGGCGTCGAGCACGGGAGGAGCAGCAGTTGGGTGCTTTGAGCTCCTTGGAACGCACTGAGCGCATTAGCGGGCTCAGACGCAAGCGGCGGCGGCTGTGGCCACGACGGCGCCATGGCCGGCGGCGAGGGGTTCTCGGGCAAGGTGGTGGGGGCTAGTTAGAGTGTGCAAACAACAACAGGAAGAGAAGGGGGAGATGCGGTAGCTCACAGGGAGGCCGAAGAGCGGTTCAGCGGGCTTGGGGATGTGTTGGAGATGGCGAATCGATCGGTGAAGTCCGGCGAGCAGATGCGGCGGTGACGAGCTCGAAGACAATGGCATGGTGATCCTAGGCTTGCGTGGCTCGGGGAGGAGGAAGAGGAGGTCACGGTCGTTCTTCTGTAAGCGTCAGCGAGGCAAGGGGTGCATGATGGCCATGGTGGAGCTCGTCGGCATTCTCGGGCGCTCACGGACGGTCGCGGGAGAGAGGGACTGAGAGGGAAATCACCACGGGGGAGAGGAGAGGTCGGGGGGGTGCATGGCGACGTCCAGGGCGAGGGGGGGAAGCAGCTGCGTGGCTAGGAGGAGGTTTCCGTGGCTCGGCTGTGCGCGCCATGCGCGACGCTAGTTGGCGCGAGGAAGACGACGCGTGACGGGGTGGGCTGGCCTAGCAGGCCATCTACTATAGCACGTAGGCCAGGTGTCTAGAATGACAGGTAAAAGCCCAGGTGAGTCTCTCTCTCTCTCTCTCTCTCTCTTTATTTCTGTTTCCTATTTTCTGTAATTGTGTTTGGATTTATTAAAAATGCCAGAGCATTTCCAAAAATCATGTAACTGACTGTGGCCACTGTTTGGAATATTTCCTACAATAAACATTTCAGTTTGTGAGTTTTTGGGCATTTAAAATATTTTATAGGATTTAAATGCTCAAATGCAAATACTATATGATTTAATTCAGCGACCCCCAATTGACCTAGAAAAATGTGCAATATTTTTGGCAGAGGTCCAAGACCAATCCAAAGATGATGAACATTTCGTGAAGGCATTTTGGGTTCATTGAAAATATTTTTATTTGAACCTAGTTGAATTCTTTGTGATGCTAGGGTTTGATCAATCCCCATTTCAACTTAAGTAGAATTTAAACATGATACAACAAGATGCAAACACCAGGAAGTACCAGAAGCTAGGGATGTGACAACTCACCCCCACTAAACGAGAATCTCGCTCCGAGATTCAAGACGTGAGGTAAGAAACTAGAGGGGACACAAAGCTAGCATGATCTTCACGATCCAACTGTCCTTCTGAAGGATGTTGATTCATTGCTTCATATTGATCTTGACATATTTTCTTACAAGATCTTCATCCAACTTGATGACGTCAGAAAGAAACTCCATCGGAAAGGATCATTGAGACTCTTCATACCAGGCTAAGGCAATTCACCAACAATCGATTGGCGGAGTTTGAAGGAATGGCATACTCAGTTTGGAAAAGAAACTTCGGTTATGGAAAAACTCGCAAATGGAAGGCACATTCCAATTGATACCAAGAATATAACCTAGTGACTGAGCCTTCTCTCAAGAACTTGAGCATTTCCATATTCATCAAGGTTTTACCAACATCCGTGCCAAGGATCCTGGCAACTCAACATACTACCATGATGAATAGTGATGGACGATGCAGACGCAAAGGAAGATAACACCTTCTCAGATTTCACCTTAGCGAGGCCAAGGGGAACAATATCTGGACGATCGATCGAGAGACATTTAGCGCTCCGCTTCTAATGTTCTTATTGATGTGCTAGCGTGAACCATTATAGTTATGGTTTGGTATCTAGAACATCAAGTGTAAGGTCGGACTTCGGGAACACAAAAATCCATAAGGAACAACTTCTAGAGTAAATCCTATGAGATCCTTATGGGGAGGTGGCCAACTTCCTCAATCAAGATACTATAACAATAGGTCTTCCGGCAGGGTGTGTTGGCCACGACATCCACCTTACTGCGTTACAGAGGGACCAATATTATATTTCTTGGGAAACATTCCAACCATCATATCTTCCTGAGATTCAGATCTGGTTGGTGTCAGAATATTCCAGACTCATCAAGTCCAGAAAGAAAAATTAAAGTTTGCAACACAAATCGACAAGATGACATTGCGAGATTCTCAGGAAATGGACTACGGTAGTAAGCTCCAAAACATGAGCTAGTTCTGCTACACACATGTGGACACGCTGTCCCAGACAAGCATGACCACGTAGTACTCTTATAATAAAACACTACCGAGTTCAGGTGGGGAACCATCATCGAGGATATCAAAGTCCTTGCATAAGGTATACTCTTAAGAAGGAACTTCTTCTCCATGAACAAGTCAATCAGTGGCTTGGTGTGCTAGGGAACTGATACGTCTCCAACGTATCTATAATTTTTTATTGTTCCATGCTATTATATTACCCCTTTTTGGATGTTTATGGGCTTTATTTTACACATTTATATCATTTTTGGGACTAACCTACTAACCGGAGGCCCAGCCCATATTGCTGTTTTATTGCCTGTTTGAGTATTTCAAAGAAAAGGAATATCAAACAGAGTCCAAACGGAATAAAACTTCGGCATCGGGATTTTTTGGAATAATATCTTCCTGGAGACTTGGAGTTCACGTCAGAAGACCCTTGAGGAGGCCAGGAGATAGGGGGCGCCGCCCCCCCTACTAGGCGCACCCCCCTGTCTCGTGGGCCCCTCGAGCACCTCCCGACCGACTTCTTTCGCCTATATAAGCATACGTACCCTAAAAACATTGAATATCAAGATAGATTGGGAGTTCCGCCGCCACAAGCCTCTGTAGCCACCAAAAACCTCTCGGGAGTCCGTTCCGGCACCCTGCCAGAGGGGTTACCCATCACCGGTGGCCATCTTCATCATCCCGGCGCTCTCCATTACGAGGAGGGAGTAGTTCACCCTCGAGGCTGAGGGTATGTACCAGTAGCTATGTGTTTGATCTCTCTCTCTCTCGTGTTCTCTCTATGGCACGATCTTGATGTATCGCGAGCTTTGGTATTATATTTGGATCTTATGATGTTTCTTCCCCTCTACTCTCTTGTGATGAATTGAGTTTCCCTCTTGAAGTTATCTTATCGGATTGAGTCTTTGATTTGAGAACACTTGATGTATGTCTTGCGGTGTTTATCTGTGGTGACAATGGGATATCACGTGCCTCTTGATGTATGTTTTGGTGACCTACTTGCGGGTTCCGCCCATGAACCTATGCATAGGGGTTGGCACACATTTTCTTGACTCTTCGGTAGAAACTTTGGGGCACTCTTTGAAGTACTTTCTGTTGGTTGGATGAATCTGAGATTGTGTGATGCATATCGTATAATCATGCCCACGGACACTTTAGGTGACAATGGAGTATCTAGGTGACATTAGGGTTTTGGTTGATTTGTGTCTTAAGGTGTTATTCTAGTACGAACTCTTGAATAGATCGATCCGAAAGAATAACTTTGAGGTGGTTTCGCACCCTACCATATTCTCTACGTTCGTTCTCCGCTATTAGTGGCTTTGGAATGACTCTTTGTTGCATGTTGAGGGATTGTTATATGATCTATCTATGTTATTATTGTTGAGAGAACTTGCACTAGTGAAAGTATGAACCCTAGGCCTTGTTTCCAATCATTTCAATACCGTTTATGCTCACTTTTATCATTAATTACCTTGCTGTTTTTATTATTTCAGATTACAAATACTTATATCTACTATCTATATTGCACTTGTATCACCATCTCTTCGCCGAACTAGTGCACCTATACAATTTACCATTGTATTGGGTGTGTTGGGGACACAAGAGACTCTTTGTTATTTGGTTGCAGGGTTGCTTGAGAGAGACCATGTTCATCCTATGCCTCTCATGGATTGATAAACCTTAGGTCATCCACTTGAGGGAAATTTTCTACTGTCCTACAAACCTTTGCACTTGCAGGCCCAACAACGTCTACAAGAAGAAGGTTGCGTAGTAGACATCATGCCCTTTTCTGGCACGGTTGCCGGGGAGGTGAGTGCTTGAAGGTATATCTTTAGATCTTGCAATCGAATCTTTTTGTTTCTTGTTTTATCACTAGTTTAGTTTATAAAAGAAAATTAAAAATGGAGTTAAGTTTGTCTCATACGCTTCGTCTTTTTAATATCCTTCGTGAGTTTGATGGAAATGCTTGGTACTGAATCTTTGAATGATGAGCATGATTGCAATGTTGTTACTATGAATTCCTTGAATATCCATGATGCTAATGATATGCAAAGCCACAAGCTTGGGGATGCTATGTTTGATGAATATGATATTTTTTGTCCCCCAAGTTTTGATGAGAATATTTATTATGATGAAAGCATGCCTCCTATTTATGATCATTATATTGATGAAAGTGGGTTTGGAAGAGTGTCAACTTTAGGAAGTAGTGATCCCACTACTTTGGAGGATGTTGAATCTTATTGTGATGAATATGAAAGTGGATTTGGAAGAGTGTCAACTTTATTTAGTAATTATTCCACTATTTCGGAAGAGGTTCCAATTGATTATGAGAACAAAGTTGCTATCTATGATGATTATTGTGATAACTTGTATGCTATTAGGAATAATGATAACTATGAAACTTGTCATCATGGTTTTAGTTTTCAATTGGATTATGCCTCACATGATAATTATTTTGTTGAGTTTGCTCCCACTACTATTCATGAGAAGAAATTTGCTTATGCGGAGAGTAGTAAATTTTCTATGCTTGTAGATCATGAAAAGAATGCTTTAGGTGCTGGTTATATTGTTGAATTCATTCATGTTGCTATTGAAAATTATTATGAGGGAGGAATATATGCTTGTAGGAATTGCAATAATATCAAGTTTCCTCTCTATGTGTTGAAAATCTTGAAGCTATGTTTGTTTTACCTTCCTATGCTTGTTGATTATTGTTCCCATAAGTTGTTTGCTCAAAAAATCCCTATGCATAGGAAGTGGGTTAGACTTAAATGTGCTAGTCATATGCTTCATGATGCTCCCGTTATGTTTCAATTCTTATCTGTTATGTGAGCATCATTGTCATCATCATGCCTAGCTAGAAAGGCATTAAAGAAAAGCGCTTGTTGGGAGACAACCCAATATTTATCCTTACTGTTTTTGTGTGTCCACATGATTATGCTACTGTATTAATCATGTTTTATAGCTTTTGTTTCAATAAAGTGCCAAGTAAGACCTTTAGGATAGCTTACGGTGATAGTTGTGTTGATCCTGCTGAAAATCAGAAACTTTTGCACCCAGTAAATTACTTTTGTTAATTCACAGAAACGTGCTTCTGATCTGATTCTTTTTTCTATGGATGTTTACACAAATTGCTTAGGACTTCCTAATTTTGTAGGACTTTTGGAGTTACAGAAGTGTACATTTGATACAGATTACTACAGATTGTTCTATTTTTGACAGATTCTGTTTTCTATGTGTTGTTTGCTTATTTTGATGAATCTATGAGTAGTATGATAGTGTATGAACCATAGATAAGTTGGAGTACAGTAGATATTACACCAATATTAATTTAGAATGAGTTCATTACAGTACCTAAGTGGTGGTTTTATTTTCTTATACTAACGGAGCTTACGAGTTTTCTGTTGAGTTTTGTGTTGTGGAGTTTTCAAGTTTTGGGTAAAGATTCGATGGACTATGGAATAAGGAGTGGCAAGAGCCTAAGATTGGGGATTACCAAAGCACCCCAAGGTAATATTCAAGGACAACCAAGAGCCTAAGCTTGGGGATGCCCCGGAAGGCATCCCCTCTTTCGTCTTCATTCATCGATAACTTTACTTGGAGCTATATTTTTATTCACCACATGATATGTGTTTTGCTTTGAGCATCATTTTATTTTGTTAGTATTTTCTTTCTGTTATTTATAATAATGTTTTGAATCTTTAGTTTCAATAAAAATGTCAAGGATAGCCTTTTCCATGCTTATTTTGCTAGTATACATGTTGCTGTTTGAAAACAGAAAGTTTACCGGTGTTGCAAAAATTCCCTAGAAAAGTCAGAGAATGATATAATGTTGAAACTTTCTGCATAATGAGCTCTGATAAATTTACTACAGTGGGAACTTTATTTCATAATTTTTGGAGTTAGGAAGTATGATGAATCTTGCATTCTTTATAGACTATACTGTTTTGGCAGATTGCTGTTATGTTTGCATTGTTTGCATATGTTTGCTTGCTTAAAGATTATATTTCAGGATAGGAGTATTAAATATGCAGAGGCATTTAGTATGCAATGTGGAATAATAATTTTAGTGATTTGTTACAGTAGAAAATGATAAGGTTTTGCATTGGTTTATACTAACCTATCTCACGAGTTCTTGTTGAGTTTGTTGTGGATGAAGCTTTTGAGAAATAGAGAAACCGTGATATGAGAGGAATTAAGGAGACACAAAAGTTCAAGCTTGGGGATGCCCAAGGCACCCCAAGATAATATTTCAAGAAGTCTCAAGTATCTAAGCTTGGGGATGCCCCGGTAGGCATCCCACCTTTCTTCTTCAACAACTATCGGTTAGTATCGGTTGAACCTAAGTTTTTGCTTCTTCACGTGAGTTGTGCTATCCTTGCAATGTGCTTTTATTTTGCTTTGCTTGCTGTTTGAATAAAATACCAAGATCTGAAATTCCTTAATGTTAGAGAGTCTTCACATAGTTGCACAATTATTCGAGTACTCATTTTTCTTCACTTATATCTTTTAGAGCACGGTAGTGGTTATATTTTATAGAATTGCTAGTCTCTCATGATTCACTTATATTATTTTGAGAGTCTTTTAGAACAACAAGGTATTTGCTATGGTTATAAAGTTGATCCTAGAATGGTAGGCATCCAAGTTGGGTATAATAAAAACTATCATAGAAATTGAATTGGATGCTATGATCAATTTGATGCTTGATAATTGTTTTGAGATATGGAGGTAGTGATATTAGAGTCATGCTAGTTGAGGGGATCATGAAAAATACTTGTGTTGGGGTTTGTGATTCCCGTAGCATGCACGCATGGTGAACCACTTTGTGATGAAGTTGGAGCACAATTTTATTTATTGATTGTCTTCCTTATGAGTGGCGGTCGGGGACGAGCGATGGTCTTTTCCTACCAATCTATCCCCCTAGGAGCATGCGCGTAGTGCTTTATTTTTGATGACTTGTAGATTTTTGCAATAAGTACATGAGTTCTTTTGACTAATGTTGAGTCCATGGATTATACGCACCCTCACCCTTCCACCATTGCTAGCCTCTCTTGTGCCGTGCAACTTTTGCCGGTACAATACACCCACCATATATCTTCCTCAAAACAGCCACCATACCTACCTATTATGGCATTTCCATAGCCATTCCGAGATATATTGCCATGCAACTTTCCACCATTCCGTTCATATGACACGCATTACTTTTGTCATACTGCTCTTTGCATGATCATGTAGTTGACATTGTATTTGTGGCAAGGCCACCTTCATAATTTTCATACATGTCACTCTTGATTCATTGCATATCTCGGTACACCGCCGGATGCATTCATATAGAGTCATATCTTGTTCTAGCTTTTGAGTTGTAATTCTTGAGTTGTAAATCCATAAAAGTGTGATGATCTTCATTATTAGAGCATTGTCCCAGTGAGGAAAGGATGATGGAGACTATGATTCCCCCACAAGTCGGGATGAGACTTCGGACTTTACAAAAAGAAAGAAAAGAAGAAAGGCCAAAAATAAAAAGAAAAAAAGGGCCAAAAGAAAAAAAAAGGGAAAAAAAGAAAAAGAAAGAAAATGAGAAAAAAAGAGAGAAGGGACAATGCTACTATCTTTTTTTCCACACTTGTGCTTGAAAGTAGCACCATGATCTTCATAATAGAGAGTCTCCTATGTTGTCACTTGCATATACTAGTGGGAATTTTTCATTATAGAACTTGGCTTGTATATTCCAATGATGGGCTTCCTCAAAATGCCCTAGGTCTTCGTGAGCAAGCAAGTTGGATGCACACCCACTTAGTTTCTTTTGTTGAGCTTTCATATATTTATAGCTCTAGTGCATCCGTCGCATGGCAATCCCTACTCAGCCACATTGATATCTATTAATGGGCATCTCCACAGCCCGTTGATACGCCTAGTTGATGTGAGACTATCTTCTCCTTTTTGTCTTCTCCACAACCACCATTCTATTCCACATATAGTGCTATGTCCATGGCTCACGCTCATGTATTGCGCGAAAGTTGAAAAAGTTTGAGATTATTAAAGTATGAAACAATTGCTTGGCTTGTCATTGGGGTTGGGCATGATTAAATACTTTGTGTGATGAAGATAGAGCAACAGCCAGACTGTATGATTTTCTAGGGATAACTTTCTTTGGCCATGTTATTTTGAGAAGACATGATTACTTTGATTAGTATGCTTGAAGTATCACCATTTTCATGTTAATATGAAATTTTATTTTGTATCATTTAGATCTGAACATTCATGCCCCAATAAAGAAAATTACTTTGAGAATTATGCTAGGTAGCTTTCCACATCAAAAATTCTATTTTTATCATTTACCTATTCGAGGATGAGCATGAATTAAGCTTGGGGATGCTTGATACGTCTCCAACGTATCTATAATTTTTTATTGTTCCATGCTATTATATTACCCCTTTTTGGATGTTTATGGGCTTTATTTTAAAATTTTATATCACTTTTGGGACTAACCTACTAACCGGAGGCCCAGCCCATATTGTTGTTTTATTGCTTGTTTCAGTATTTCGAAGAAAATGAATATCAAACATAGTCCAAACGGAATGAAACCTTCGGCATCGTGATTTTTTGGAAGAATATCATCCTGGAGACTTGGAGTTCACGTCAGAAGACCCTCGAGGAGGCCAGGAGATAGGGGGCGCCGCCCCACCTACTGGGCGTGCCCCCCTATCTCATGGGCCCCTCGAGCACCTCCCGACCGACTTCTTTCGCCTATATAAGCCTACGTACCCTAAAAACATCGAATATCAAGATAGATCGGGAGTTCCACCGCCACAATCCTCTATAGCCACCAAAAACCTCTCGGGAGTCCGTTCTGGCACCCTGCCGGAGGGGGAACCCATCACCGGTGGCCATCTTCATCATCCCGACGCTCTCCATGACGAGGAGGGAGTAGTTCACCCTCGAGGCTGAGGGTATGTACCAGTAGCTATGTGTTTGATCTCTCTCTCTCTCTCGTGTTCTCTCTATGGCACGATCTTGATGTATCGCGAGCTTTGCTATTATAGTTGGATCTTATGATGTTTCTTCCCCTCAACTCTCTTGTGATGAATTGAGTTTCCCTCTTGAAGTTATCTTATCGGATTGAGTCTTTGATTTGAGAACACTTGATGCATGTCTTGCCGTGTTTATCTGTGGTGGCAATGGGATATCACGTGCCTCTTGATGTATGTTTTGGTGACCAACTTGCGGGTTCCGCCCATGAACCTATGCATAGGGGTTGGCACACGTTTTCTTGACTCTCCGGTAGAAACTTTGGGGCACTCTTTGAAGTACTTTGTGTTGGTTGGATGAATCTGAGATTGTGTGATGCATATCGTATAATCATGCCCACGGATACTTGAGGTTACAATGGAGTATCTATGTGACATTAGGGTTTTGGTTGATTTGTGTCTTAAGGTGTTATTCTAGTACGAACTCTTGAATAGATCGATCCGGAAGAATAACTTTGAGGTGGTTTCGTACCCTACCATATTCTCTACGTTCGTTCTCCGCTATTAGTGGCTTTGGAGTGACTATTTTTTGCATGTTGAGGGATTGTTATATGATCTATCTATGTTATTATTGTTGAGAGAACTTGCACTAGTGAAAGTATGAACCCTAGACCTTGTTTCCTATCATTGCAATACCATTTACGCTCACTTTTATCATTAATTACCTTGCTGTTTTTATTATTTCAGATTACAAATACATATATCTACTATCTATATTGCACTTGTATCACCATCTCTTCACCGAACTAGTGCACCTATACAATTTACCATTGTATTGGGTGTGTTGGGGACACAAGAGACTCTTTGTTATTTGGTTTCAGGGTTGCTTGATAGAGACCATCTTCATCCTACGCCTCCCACAGATTGATAAACCTTAGGTCATCCACTTGAGGGAAATTGGCTACTATCCTACAAACCTGTGCACTTGCAGGCCCAACAACGTCTACAAGAAGAAGGTTGCGTAGTAGACATCAGGAACACATATAGAATGGAGGCGGCCAACCTATCAAACCATAGAGTACTTCGCACATGCGTGACTAACTTGGGATGATTCCAAGGAAGCAAAAACAATCTTTCTCGAACTCACAGCGGCAACTTACATCAAGTGCACATGAATTAGAGAAAAATCACTTCTTTCATCCAACACATGCTTCATGAACAGGACATGAAGATAATGCTTGTAGAAGTTTCCAACACTAGCTGGATGTTCAACACAAATCATGGAGGAGACAAAATGCTGCTGATGGGCTCAACAACAAGTTATTGAGATTTCCATGTAAATGGAATTCCACAATTATGTGAACAAGTGATAGCATTGGTCAGAACAAAAGATATAACGGTCTATGCTCGAGGAAAAACCACGAGTAAAACAACATTACAAACATCGTTGGTTCTGATTTGACTTGACGATAGCCCACACTCAAGTCAAAGTTTTGACAAGGCAATAGATCCAACAGTTGATCACGAGGACCAATCGATGGAGATATCATCTTTATTCAACACACACACACACACACACACACACACACACAAAAGATATACCTTTGGAATGAACTAAGTCAGATAAAGCTTTATCTTCCAACTCCCCAAGTTGTTGTTTAGCTCAACCGACTAGTTCAGGGTATCCACACAGAATCTTGGAGACTGGGTGGTTTGGAGGAAAATCAACATGATCACGAACTCAACATAGAGGTCAGGTGACAACTGGTAATACTTCTGAGAAGATATTCGGAACATCACGAACCACCGATATGTTACTAAACTCGAGAAAAATCTTGCTTTTCAGGGCAAGATGAAAAGATCCAATTAGCAGGGTGATGATTCAATAACCAACACTCTAAGAATGAGGTTATTGTCCATTTAACTACCAAGCAACATAGTTGCTAGGAGTATAGATTTCACACATCACGATTCACTTATGGGCATTCCGGTTGCAACAACATGAAACCGAGGAATGAATAATGGTGGCTAGAAGTATCACTATGTCAAGAATTCATAAGAGGAGGTGCAATTCTCATCACATTCCTGAAATGAAGTGGGTAATGCTTCAGGGTAGAACAAACCAAAAACTGGATTGGCATTTTGAGCTGCGAAGTACAACTATTTTGACCCAATGCTGGATATGGACGAGGTACTGGAGTTTGTTTCTCCTAGTCATCCTGGAATAGAATGGCTTGACGGACCACAAGAGTAATAGACATCGACAAACACGATTGCACCACTAATCCTGACTATCAATTGATAGATGAGGTCGGAATACAACTAAAGAGGGACAACTCAAAAGAACATATGATTTTATGAGTTGTGGATGCATGGATTAGCATGTCAAACAAGTTTAACACATTTCTTCCGGATAACCCATGCAGACAGATAGAATTGGCAGAGTCGCAAAATAGAAGCGAAACTCATCGAGAGCACACTTGTTGCGATCTTTTGATTCAAAGAACTTCTGCCATAAGCAGTTCATGGTATTGGAAGAAGGAAATACCACAGACCTCGAGGACTAATGCAAAGGTTGCTAATATCTCGGGTTCAAAAACCCAGGAGTGGAATGCCTACTAACTAGGTAGCATCACGGGATGCTTTCGAGAATGATGGCCAGAATCCTCACACTGGGAACACAAGACATGGCTAGATTACTAGATGATCCCCTAAGACACCTAGGGTCATAATAATGACTCCAACAAAAATGTCAAGGCAATAGAGTACCTCAACTCACCGATTAGTGTGGTTAAACTGGCCCAAAGGAACTTCGGAGCTGTAAGAAGGAATTTATAAATGCATCAGACTATTTAGAAACCTGGGATGACTCGGAGAGCATAACGATTGTAAATTCTCAAAATGATTTGAGACATCCGGCAAAATGGTGGCATAACCACTCGATCATCACAATATCAAGATTCCGAGGCCAGCTATGAATACATGGAAGTAGTAGGAACTGAAATGAGGCTTAGACCCAACAATCTTATAAGTCTATGGATTAGTAACATGTGATCCTGATATAAAGAACAGATAGCCTAGTTCCTTAACCCCGTAGGAAAGATATAATGACTCAGATCAGAAGGCATAAGTTAAAGGAGTAAAAAGAGCCATACGTTGTAACCCACAATCAATTCCCCTACATATAACTAAAGCATTTCTAGACTCAACTTCGACCAGTTTGGCTTGGTAATCCTACAGGTAGTCAGGCTCTGATACCAAAGCTGTTAGGACCCGGACTCAATGCCACATCGATCTAGCATGTAACACCTCATATCACTTTGCGGCCTCACGCACGGTATTCCCACGGGTGTCGCCTTATCAGGCCCGGGACCGTTTGCGCATTTCGGCACACTATATGATCATGTCGCTAGCATCCGTATGATAAGGAGCCCAGGCTGACATGGCTAGTCGTGAACCCAAAGTGGCACTAACTTACAGGGACAGGAATACATGACCCAGCAACGAACGTGTCGGTCACCAGTGAGTGAATCCGGGCTATAGCAACTGGGCTAGCAGGACTCCGATAAACCGGGCTGTAGCAGGCTAACAAGACTCCGGTAGACACCGCGTGACATTTCCCCGAAGAGACAGACACAGGATCAAAGAAGGACACATGCCGGCCAGCCTAAGTGTTCCGGAGCAGTAGCAAGCTACCAAGGCACAGTGGAAGCACTAGGAGACATTTCCCGGTAAGAGAGGCTACCAAGGATAAACAACTAGATAGTCAGATCCCACACATACCAAGCATTTCATAACATACACACAATATGCTCGATATGTGCAAATACAACATGGCATCACAGCATGACTCTACAACTCAAGTATTTTGTTCAATAGGCTCCGAGGAGCCAGATATTACCAACACGGGTCTCATGACCCAACATTCAGAGCATACAAGTCAAAGCACATGCGGAAGCTTAACATGTCTGAGTACAGACATCTACAAATGAAAAAGGCTGAGAAGCCTGACTATCTACCAGATCCTGCCGAGGGCACAAGATCGTAGCCGAGGTAACAAACTAAACGTCGAAGTCTATGCGGAACTACTAGCGAGACGGAAGTCTCTCTGCAAAAACATAAAATAAGCAAACGTGAGTACAAATGTACCCAGGAAGACTTACATTAGAACTATCTACATATGCATCAGTATCAACAAAGGGATGGTGGGGTTTAACTGCAGCAAGCCAGCTTTGACTCGGTGGCTATTCTGAACTACGACTGCCAGTAACTCTTTTGAGGTGGTGCACATGAGTCCACACATTCACCATATCAATACACCACTATGGATCCGCTCCCATCTCCCTACGAGAACGCCATCCATAGCACTCACCCTTATCTTGCATATTTTAGAGTATCCACTTTCACTTGTCTATGAACTGTATAGGCAACCCAGAGGTCCTTTACCGCGGACACGGCTATTCAAATAGATAATGTTAACCCCGCAGGGGTCTTCTTCACACACGCTCTTGCCACTTACCGCCATTTAAACGACATGTGCTCGGCAACCTTCAAGCGGAAGCTCAGCGAGGGTGTCAGCCATGACCTGACTAACCACACAAGTCTCTCGTCCAGGTTTATCGCCTATTCGGGTTCCATCCGCAAGGAGATCCAGCCAGGGTGTCGCTCACGGCCCCAAACAATGTGTGCAGGGTTCCCAAGCCCACCTCGACGGGTGGATCTATGCTTGGTACACCGTGCCATGGTGCCTAGTCTGTCCCAAGCCCACTTGTACCGGTTGCCACCTGGTAGACTACTAACACAACCTACAAACACCAGGAACTAGTTGCAACTCCTAGACAGAGATCGAGTTGATTAATAAGTCGAGAGAGCTTGGAGTACCCGGAGGTAGTAGTTGTTCATGGATCACAAACACAGAACTCAGTTCCTGAGGACGGCTTCAATGAGACAACCCACCATGTACTCCTACATGGCCTCTCACTGCTACCTTTACCAAATCGTGTTCACACACTTAGCTCACACACAGTAGGACATGTTTACACACCTCCAATTCATCCCTGATGAATCAGACCTGACTCAACTCTAAGCAGTAGTAGGCATGACAAACAAGCATGAATGAGTAGGCACATCAGGGATAAAACAATTGCTACTCATTCTAGTGGGTTTCATCTATTTACTGTGGCAATGACAGGTAATGCAGAGGAAAAGGGGTGCAACTACCGCAGCAAGTAACCAATGAATCGTTGTTGTCCTAATGCAGTAATAGAGAGCAGGAGCGAGAGAGTGGGATTGTATCGGAATGAACAAGGGGGTTTGCTTGCCTGGCACTTCTGAAGATAGTATAGTTCTTCCTTGGTGTCATCGAACTCATCGCTGGAACATGTCTATCGAGAGGGAACAACCACCGACAAACAAAGAAGAAACACAATCAATGACATGCAACAATATGATGCATGAACGTGACATGGAAATATGCCGTTGATTGAGCTAATGCAACTAGCAACAAGTTAAATGGATTTCGTTTGAACCCTAGGTTCAAATTCAAACTCCATATGTGAAGGTTTAAAGGTCATTTATATGATTTGGCCTAAACAGCAGCTATAAGTTGTTCTAACATGCATGAAAACAGTACATATGGATAGATTGGATTTTTCTGATCATTTCTCATATATAAATCTTTTCATTGTGAGTTATGGTTGAATTTATTATTTATTGAAGTTTAAAGCATTTTCGGGAATTTCTAAACCTTTTCTGATTTATTTTAATTCCAGAAAGGCTTTAATGCGTCAGCATGACATCACGGTGACGTCAGCAAGTCAACAGGCGTGGCCCAGGTCAAACCTGACTTGTGGGACCCGCTGGTCAGTCTCACGGTGATGGCTAGGGTCACAGACAGTCAACAATCACGTCAGCATGGTCAAGCTGACGCGTGGGCCCACCAAGGTTAGGTTAAAACTAAACAGGAGTTACCCCGTGGTTAATTAGAGTGGTGGGGCTAGTCTGTCAGTGACACATGGCGAGGTTAACGCTGTAATTAGCCTCAGGCTAATGACGAAGCCACGTCGGCCCTCGCCTGGGTTTCGCCGGCGGCGACCAAAACTACGGCGGAAGCTCGCCGGGGCTGCGCTACTGGTGGCGGGTGGATGCGCGAAGGCCACGAGAAGATAGCCTGCACACGCCCGCATCTAGCAGGGTGCTCGAGAGGCCGCAGGGTGGCTGGAGTTGAGCACGGCGTCGACCTCGGCGGCGGCCGCAGTTCGGGCTCGACCGAATCCATGCCATAGAACACGGGAGGAGCAGCAGTTGGGTGCTTTGAGCTCCTTGGAATGCACTAAGCGCATTGGCGGGCTCGGACGCAAGCGGCAACGGCTGTGGCCGCGATGACGCCATGGTCGGCGGCGAGGGGTTCTCAGGCAAGGTGGTGGGGGCTAGCTAGAGTGCGCAAACAGCAGCAGGAAGAGATGGGGGAGATGCGGTAGCTCACAGGGAGGCCGAAGAGTGGTTCAGCGGGCTCGAGGACGCGTCGGAGACGGCGAATTGATCGATGAAGTCCGGCGAGCAGATGCGGCGGTGACGAGCTTGAAGACGACGGCGTGGTGATCCTAGGCTTGCGTGGCTCTGGGAGGAGGAAGAGGAGGTCGTGGACGTTCTTCTGGAAGCGTCAGCGAGGCAAGGGGTGCACGATGGCCTCGGTGGAACTCGTCGGAGTTCTCGGGCGCTCGCGGATGGTCGCGGGAGAGAGGGACTGAGAGGGAAATCGCCACGGGAGAGAGAAGGAGAGGTCAGGGGGGTGCGTGGCGACGTCCAGGGCGAGTGGGTGGAAGCAGTTGCGTGCCTAGCAGGAGGTGGCCGCGGCTCGGCTGTGCACGCACCACGCGTGACGCGAGTAGGCGCGAGGAAGACGACGCACGACGGGGTGGGCTGGCCTAGCCGGCCGTGTAGTGTAGCAGTTAGGCCAGGTGGCTAGAACGACAGGTAAAAGCCTAGGTGAGTCTCTCTCTCTCTCTCTCTCTCTCTCTTTATTTCTGTTTCCTACTTTCTGTAATTGTGTTCAGATTTATTAAAAATGCCAGAGCATTTCCAAAAATCATGCAACTGACTGTGGCCACTGTTTGGAATATTTCCTATAGTAAACATTTTAGTTTGTGATTATTTGGGCATTTAAAATATTTTATAGGATTTAAATGCTCAAATGCAAATATTGTATGATTTAATTCAGTGACCCCCAATTGACCTAGAAAAATGTGCAATATTTTTGGCAGAGGTTCAAGACCAATCCAAAGATGATGAACATTTTGTGAATGCATTTTGGGTTCATTGAAAATATTTTTATTTGAACCTAGTTGAATTCCTTGTGATGCTAGGGTTTGATCAATCCCCATTTCAACTTAAGTAGAATTTAAACATGATGCAACAAGATGCAAACACCAGCAAGTACCAGAAGCTAGGGATGTGATAGGTATTTTCTCAATAACCGTTTGTAATAGCAAAAACCAATTAGCAGGCTAATTCGCCATTAGTAGGCTAATTGCCCTATTATTAATAATCCATTTATTAATCTAATTGACATTCATATTAAACACATAATATATTTCATTCCCATATTATGGAAGAAGGATTTCATAATTGAAATACATCAGAGTACAACATGATAGCTTCAGCACTCAGCTACCCCATTACACAACTACACCAGCACCAAGTTTCACATGACCTTTCGAAATTAGCATCATGGATGGTACATAGAGAGATGCATCTCATCAGGAAAACTACTGAAGCGGCAGGCAAATACTGAGCCTTCATGGATGTTGAAGGTCTTTGCAACTTTAGGCCAGTGCATGTGGATGATTGACTGTCCATCCTTTGTCCTCTTCAGGAACACTTCAATATTGAACTGTGGGTGTTGTATGAAAACCTTCCTCGCCTCCTGACCATAGAGGGGGTTTTAGAGGTAATCACCAGTGAACTGCTTTGGAAAGTCCTGAAAACAACGATGTGCATAAATATCTTCTCTATATTGGAAATGGGGCAAAGGAATAAAAAAGGCAAGGTATAATAGTTAGTACCAACTTGTAGTGAATTGATGTCTTGTTCATTGTGCAGACAAAGATCTTGTTGTTTTTTGTCGCCAATTTCTTTATCTTAACAATCTTTCTGATTTTCTTGACTTGATTGACATTCATGGACAACTCATTTCCCCATATGCAAAAAGGGTCGAACAGTGGGTCAAAACCTCTGACAACAGGATCTACATGTGCAAGACGAAATTGTTAAAAACCTAAGTATTAGAATGGTTCCTGCAATTGCACAATAATGTGCTATTAGACAATGGACCATGCACGTGCTAACCTCGATTGTAAACCTTGGTGCTTCCCATTATTTCCCTGCAACACATATAAGGTAGTAAGTCATGAGGTTAAGTAAGGGTTCGCATGCTATCAGTAAAATATTTTGATGAAAAATAAGCACATTGCAGATTCACCAAATTAATTCAAGCCACATGGAAAACCTATTTATCCAAACCAAGCAAGATTAAGAACTAGGAAATATAGCACTTGTGTATGTTTCTCTTGTATTAAGTGCATCGAAATTCAATTTATTCCTCACATGCACAACAATATTAAATTCCAACCACGAGAATTGGACATCGCATTGCATAATTGAACCAAGAAGTTAACTAAACACCACAACAAATTAACCAACATTAACTAAGCACCACAGTGCATAATATAACATACTCCTAATAGGAGGTCAGACAATTAACCGAACCAAGCATGCTTAACAACTTGGAAATATAGCAATTGTTTGTTTCTCATGTATTTAGTACAGCCAAATTCAATTTATTCCTCACATGGTATACAATAACAGAATGCACCCACAACAATTGAACATCGCATTGCAGAATTGACCCAAACAGTTAACTAAACACCACAACAAATGAACCAAACATTAAGTGAGCACCGCATTGCACAATATAGCATACTCCTAATAGAAGATAAGACAGTTAACCAAACCAAGCTTGCTTAAGAACTTGGAAATATAGCAATTGTATTCGTTTCTCATGTATTTAGTATAGCCAAATTCGATTTACTTATCACATGGTATACAATAATAGAATGCACCAACAACTATTGGACATCGCATTGTAGAATTGAACCAAACAGTTAATTAAACGCCACAACAAATGAACCGGACATTAACTGAGCACCACATTGCACAATATAACGTGGTCCTAATAGAAGATCAGATAATTAACCAAACCAAGCATGCTTAACAACTTGGAAATATAGCAATTGTATTTATTTATCATGTATTTAGCACAGCCAAATTCTATTTACTTCTCACATGGTATACAATAACAGAATGCACCCACAACTGTCGAACATCGCATTGCAGAATTAAACCAAACAGTTAACTAAACACCACAACACAAATGAACCAAACATTAACTGAGCACCACATTGCACAATGTATAACCAAACCAATCATGCTTGACAACTTGGAAATATAGCAATTGTATTTGTTTCTCATGTATTTAGTACAGCAAAATTCAGTATACTTCTCACATGGTATACAATAACAGAATGCACCCACAACTATTGAACATCGCATTGCAGAATAGAACCAAACAGTTAACTAAACACCACAACACAAATGAACCAAACATTAACTGAGCGCCACATTGCACAATGTATAATCAAACCAAGCATGCTTGAAAACTTGGAAATATAGCAATTGTATTCGTTTCTCATGTATTTTGTAATGATAAATTCGATTTATTTCTCACATGGAAGACAATACAAAATTGCAGCCTGAAGAATTGAACATCACATTTGCAGAATTGAACCAAATAGTTACCTGAAGAGACAACTAATTAACCAAACGGTTAATAAGTGAGAAACACACTGCACGACATACAAAACATATACACAGGAGCAACAGATTGCATGGTAGAATTAGATAGCACAATTCACTAGAATTTGTTAAGGAAAGGCAGGACCAGCACATGCAATGGGTAAACCAAGCATGCTTAACCGGCATAGCTAGCAAATGGCAAGGTGCTCCTCCAAGATCCGGGGGTCAGCATGAACGGTAGCCATCACGACCTCATCTGTGCGTGTGGCCATGATTTGCTTCTCCACTGCCAAATGCTCCTTGATCTCCTGGCTATACTATGTGCACCATGGCTTAGGGCGGCGCTTATTTGGTGGATGGGTCAGTGATTTGGGTGGAAGGTGTCGCGCCGGCGGTCGGGGCATGTGGGATGTGGAAGGAGGAGGATGATGGAGTCTGGTGTGGATTACCTGCCTGGATAGACGAGGCCGAGTAGCATGAAGGAGGGTCACCGGCGAGGGGGGCAGCGCTGCAAGCAAGGAGTGAAGGTTTCAACTCCGAAAGGAAGGCGGAAACAGGGGAAATGTGGCTTTTGGTAAGGGGGAGGGGGCGGGGAGGTAGATATTTCCGCGCAAGCCAAAAATTTGGAATCGCTGCTAAAAATTGGCGTGCGAAGTGTCATCAGACATGGTCCCTTATTTAGAACTATGTACGATATGTAAACATCACAAACGGTTCAGATAGTTTAACTCGTGTGCGATGAGTTTGAACGTCAAAATTTTTGGTTCAAATTTCCCTGGTTACAATGCTCATCCACGTCATTGCATAAGTTGGGTACACAAAGGAGACTACAACACACCCACACTTCTTAATTGAGCAAGTTTATCAGTTAAGCAGAGCTAGCTGGCCTAAACGTTACTCTAAAAAATTAAAGACCGACGCTCTTAATTAAACAAAACAAAGAGTACTACTACAACTGGTGCTCGTCGATCTCCGCCGCCTCCTCCATGTCCAGCTCGCGCCCGACGGTCTCCTGGGGAAGGAGCTCCATGGCATCCATCACACCATATTCGGCAAGCATCTCGCCATTTGCGTCTGCCATCTGTTCAGGAAAGGCCGCCACGAGCTGGGAATGGGCGGCCGGGCTTGGATGGGATCCTTCGTTGCAAGGTATGCGGCGGAGGAACGGACGGTTGCTCGAATGCTCTCGGTGATTGCCAACTCTTCGGCCATGGATTGCCGACCGTTGTCGGAGAAGCTTCATTCGATTTGTGCAGTGACTGCCACGAGATGGGCGTGGGAGGCCTCGACATGGTCATTGGAATCCTCCATCAGGGCAAAGGCCACCTCTGTGGAACGGACAACTGCTGTGCCACTCTCGCCAGCTGCTATCCCCGAGGCAGATGTTGCTGCAGCCACCTGGGAAGCAATAGCAGCCGTTTGGGCTGCCATGGCCGCCCGGTCATAGATTGGGCCACGCTCTTGCACCTTGTTAGCACGCGCATGGTGGCTGTGGCCTCACTCTCGCCGGAGTGGGCCGCCGAAGTTGCCCTCACGACATGGGTCCACGTCCCCATCTTTCACCGGCGAAGATTGAACAGTGAAATGTTATTTGGGGAGCGATCTAGTTAGCTTGACACACCGGCTGTGGATTGTAGCCGATGCACCTTCTCGCGTAAGCCATAGGTGTACTATACACCAACAGTGCTCCATGATATTTTGTACAACATCTCACACGGTTGTTGATAATAAATTGTGTGGGATCTACTTGATTTTTAATTTTGATTAGAATTACAGAATGGGGTCACAACGGCAATGGACGGTGTTTGAATTGCTAGATCTTTTATCTGTAGTGAACATGCAACTATATGTGTCGTAAAAAAATTGGAATTGTTCAGTGTTCCTTTGGACATTTTTATACGGTAACTTGGTTTTATAGGTATTTCAGGTGCACAATTCAAAATTGAACCACAAGCTCCAGGTCATAAAAATGGGTTACAAAATCAAATGTTTGTCCTTGATTGCAAGCTTAGGTCACATGCAAGAAATGAGAATGAAGTCAAACACCTTGACACTGTTGCCCAGCCACTAACATTGAGATACATGCTTGTAACATTCTAATAAATCGAAAACTCGTCTGAAATTCATGAAATATGACATGATATCATGGAACGGCAGCGACATGTCATGGTAAAAATATTGTCCCATGTGGGGCAGGTGTGGGTATAAGCTTCTCGCAAACCAGAGCTTCTCTCACAACAAGCCTGATGGGTTCAGTAGTGTACGTGGCACCTTGGGGGATGAAACGATATATGTTGCCTCTTCTTACTTTCAAAATGTTTCTCATGTAAACATAGAACAACACGAGTGTTGTGTCAATTTTGGGATTTTTCGGGGTTCATTTTGACATTTTCATGCAGTAACTATGTTTTCAATGCATTTATGAGCACAATTCAAATTTAAACTACATGCACATGCTCTAATGCATATAAATTGGTTGAAAATTCAAATATGTGTCCCTGGTTGCATGCTTAGGTCCCATGCAAGAAATGGGAATGAATGTCAAACACCCTGCCACCGTCACTCGGCCGCAAACATTGAGATTCCTGGTTTTCAAATTCTAGTAAATCCAAAACTTGTCTGAAATTCATGAAACTTGGCATGCTATCAAGGAGCAGCATCAACATGCCGTGGTAAAAATATTGTCCCATTTGGGGCAGGTTTGGGGATATGCTTCTCGCAAACCAAAGGCTCTCACCACAAGCCTGATGGTTTCGGTAGGGTACGTCCCACCTTTTGGGACGAAACGATATCCGATGCCTCTTATTCCTTTCCAAACTTTTCTAGTGTCAGCATAGAACAACACGAGTGCTGTGTCAATTTTTGGCATTTTTCGGGGTTCGTTGGACATTTTTATGCATTAATTGCATTTTCAATGCATTTATGAGCACAATTCAAATTTGAACTACATGCACATGCTTTAATGCATATAAATTGGTTGAGAATTCAAATCTATGTCCTTGGTTGCATGCGTAGGTCCCATGCAAGAAATGGGAATGAATGTCAAACACCCTGCCACCGTCACTTGGCCGTAAACATTGAGATTCCTGTTTTTTAAATTCTAGTAAATCCAAAACTCGTCTGGAATTCATGAAACTTGGCATTCTATCATGGAGTGGCATTAACATGCCGTGGTAAAAATATTGTCCCATTTGGGGCAGGTTTGGGGATATGCTTCTCACAAACCAAAGGCTCTCACAACAACCTTGATGTTTTCGGTAGGGTACGTCCCACCTTTGGGGACGAAACAATATCCGCTGCCTCTTATTGATTTCAAAATTTTTCTAGTGTCAACATAGAACAATAGGAGTGTTGTGTTAATTTTTGGGATTTTCTGGGGTTCGTTTGGACATTTTTATGCATTAATTGCATTGTCAATGCATTTATGAGCACAATTAAAATTTGAACTACATGCACATGCTCTAATTCATATAAATTGGTTGAAAATTCAAATCTATATCCTTGGTTGCATGCTTAGGTCACTTGCAAGAAATGGGAATGAATGTCAAACACCCTGCCACCGTCACTCGGCCGCAAACATTGACATTCCTATTTTTTAAATTTTAGTAAATCCGAAACTCGTCTGAAATTCATGAAACTTGGCATGCTATCATGGAGTGGCATCAACATGCCGTGGTAAAAATATTGTCCCATTTGGGGCAGGTTTGGGGATACGCTTCTCACAAACCAAAGGTTCTCACAACAAGCCTAATGGTTTCGGTAGGGAACGTGCTACCTTTGTGGACGAAACGATATCCGCTGCCTCTTATTGCTTTCAAAAATTTTCTAGTGTCAACATAGAACAATAGGAGTGGTGTATCAATTTTTAGGATTTTTTGGGGTTCATTTGCACATTTTTATGCATTAGTTGAGTTTTCGATGCATCTATGTGCATAATTCAAATTTGAACTACATGCACATGCTCTAATGCATATAAGTTGGTTGAAAATTCAAATATGTGTCATTGGTTGCATGCTTAGGTCCCATGCAAGAAATGGGAATGAAAGTCAATCACCCTGCCACCATCACTCGGCCGCAAACATTGAGATTCCTGATTTTTAAATTCTAGTAAATCCAAAAGTCGTCTTAAATTCTTGAAACTTGGCATGCTGTAATGGAGGGGCATCGACATGCTGTGGTAATTTTTTTGTCCCATTTGGGGTAGGTTTGGGTATAAGCTGCTCTCAAACCAGAGCTTCTCACAACAAGCATGATGGTTTCGGTAGGGAATGTCCCACCTTCGGGGACGATATGATATCCGCTGCCTCTTATTGCTTTCAAAATTTTTCTAGTGTCAACATAGAACAACAGGAGTGTTGTGTTAAATTTTGCAATTTTTTGGGGTTCGTTTGGACATTTTTATACATTCACTGGGTTTTCTAGGCATTTTATGTGCATAATTCAAATTTGAACTACATGCACATGCTCCAGTGCATATAAATTGGTTGAATAATCAAATCTTTGTCCTTGAGTGCATGCTTAGATCCCATGCGAGAAATATGAATGAATTCCAGAAACGCCGGCACTATTGATTGCTGGCAAAACGTTGAGATACCTTGTTTTTAAATTCTAGCAAATCCAAAACTCATCTGAAATTCATGAAACTTGGCATGCTATCATGGAATGGCATCTGACATGTTGTGGTATTTTTCGTGTCCAATTTGAGAGAAGAAGCACTCGAATAACAGCCAACAAAGGCATTTTCAAACAAATAGCTGCCTCTCTAACGTCGCAAGCGTTTGTATAATTCAAATCATGTGTGTTATGTTAACCATTCACGTCATGCCATGTGTCTTCGTTCTAATGGCTATAGGAGGTGTCGTGCGGATAGGTGCTTGATTGAACAGGAGGCGTGCGAGCGCAATCCGGTGCACAGGTTGACCGAGAGGCATGCAAGCTGTCCTCCAATGCGCAGGCTCACTGGGAAGCATGCGAGTTGTATGCTACGCAGGATCACTGGGAATCGAGCCCTTTGACTTCCATGGTCACCCGCCTTCCTCTCCATTAACGGCGCCCAAGCCGCTACTTAATAAGGGCGGCCTTACTGTTCGCCTCCCATTCCCCTCCCTCCCGCAGATCTCCACCAACGCCATGGCGCAGAAGGATCATCTGCTACTAGTCTTCAAGTTTGGTGAAGTCGACTCCGACCCGGAGGAGATAGAAAATAAGGAGCAATGGAGCCTCATGGACATGGCCCAGAACGAGCTGGCCACGGCTGTTGCTGCCCCCCGCTTCCGTCCTAGCTCCCATCCCAATGCCCGCGCTAGCGACCATCCCCGTAGCATTGATGGGATGGTCGCCGAGCACTATGGCAGAGATGGAAGCCGCGGGCGTCACCGAGGTATCCTCGGACCCACGTGAGCTCGTATACATGCCAGCGCCAGCGCCTGTGCCCATGCCGGTGCGCGTGCGTGCCCTTCCACCCACCGTGGCGCCAGTCCCCATAAGTTTGGCTGCACCTGCCGCGCCCGTGCCCATGCGCGTGCCCCCCTCAACAGCATGGGAAGCCACCGTCGACGGCTACCTCTCAGCGCCACCAGCTGCCGTCCTCCTGCGCCCCGCCCATCGATCGCCCGATGGCATGATGTTTGATTTACAAGTGAAGAACATTCTGAGCTGCCTTGAAGACTTCAACAACGGCGTCCCGGAGGATGACAACGACAAGGACGGCGCGACACGCCGCCTTCACCACCGCTGGAAATAGTTTTTCTTGGGTTTAATATTGTATCTCGATCGCAAACGTTTTAGTTAGAACATCCGTATGCAAACCGATAGCTTCCCCAGGAAGCCAAGGGAAAATGTGCCGAGCAGGATTTGTGCAGCTCTTGATCGCAAACGTTTTAGATAGAACACTCCTATGCAAAGTAGGAGCAGGATTTGTGCATCTCTTCAATGCAAACGGTTGTTTTGGATGACCCATGTGCAACCACTTACAAACAAATTGGTAAGATTTGCATCTGTCATATTGGGTATGTTGCCATTTGTCAAACTTGAAAGATTGACATTTGTTGATCTAGTAACATTGCCATCTGTCAAACTTGTAACACTGCAATTTGTCAAAATATGCAGCTAAAAATCACTAGCACTATCTAATTTTTGCAACTAAAATTCAGTAATTAAGCATGGATTTCATTCATAGATTAAGTAGTCGTGCTTAATTTATACAAACAGTTCAACTCGACAACTGAACCGACCAAACTTTTCCCAATTGTTGCCAACCATGTACCAAAATAGCTAGTTCTACTTTATATACTAGCTAATTTTAAGTACGTTGTACAGTTCCACCACATCTATAGTCAGATGAACTGAACAAAATAGCTCCCTAAATACTACTACTACTATGGAAGGGGCTTTGTACTACTTCCGGTAGTGTCTCCTCTGCCGAGCACGCTCAGTAAGAGGCAGAGGAGGAGGAGCCTACTGACGAGCTAGACAAATGGAATATGGTGCCTGCCACTGCTGCATGTTCGGCGACGCTCGCCAGCTCGAACGCCCAATGCCGCTCCAGACGATCCCTCTCGAAGCGGTGGTTCTCCATGTAGATCTCCTGATTCTGCGCCTCTGAGGCGGCGTGTGCTGCAGCCACAATGGCGGTAAGGCACTTTGCGTGCTCGACAAGGTGCTCCTCCTTCTCCCGCAGGAACTCGGTGTAGCGCGCAAGGTCGCTGACGCACGTGCCGGCATACACCTCCGCCTACCGTCTTCGGGCGGCGGTGGCGGAGCGAGTGATGACCCCGGCGGTCGATGGTGGGCTGGTGGCCAGATCGGCCGACGATGGGGTGGCGGCCACGACCACCACCTCCCACCTTCGGGCCATGGTGGTGGAGCGGGTGATGGCCACGATGGCCAGCAGTGGGGTGGCGGCCATGACGGCCACCTCCCGCCTTCGGGTCGAGGCGGCGGAGCGGGCGATGGCTCTGGCTTTCTGTTGGATATCGTGTTTCGGCAAAACCCTTAAGGTTCAAACAATGGGGTGCGCACGAAGATCTCTCCCTACCGAAGCACGGCCTCAACCTCGCCGTGATCTCTAAGCTAGCTCGATGAACAACACAAGAGACACAAGATTTATACAGGTTCGGGCCACCGTTGTGGTGTAATACCCTACTCTTGTGTGGTGGTGGATTGCTTGTTGGGCTGACGATTAACAGTACAAAGGAAGAACAGCCTCGCGAGGAGAGGTGTTCTTGTGCTTGGTGGTTCTCTTGGGGAGGAATTTATCCGTCCCTTCTATTGTGGTGGCTAGCCCTATTTATAGAGGCCCTGGTCCTATTCCTAAATATTGAGCGGGAAGGGATCCAACAATGGCCATTTTGAAAGTGGACAGCTAGTACAAGCTATCCTGACTAAAGGTGGTCTTTGCCTACCAAGGGCACTGGTGGTGACGTTGTCTTGAGCTCCATGGTGACCTCCGTCCTGCCGTCCTGCTAGTCCTGGTCTCGTTGCACCGATATGGAAACCTTTGCCTGATGCCTCGGTACTCCGCGCCTGCGCTTGCCCCCTTAGCACCAAAGGGGAAACAAGGACACTGCGCGGGATGGCGCCCGCCTGGCCTTGGTAGTCATGGCTTGTGTCATGGGAATCTCGCGAGGTACCCCTTGCCTTGATCTCTCCGCCTCCTCACGAGCCCGCTTGGTGAGGCCACTCCTTAGGAGGCCTTGTTTCATCCGCCCCGCGAGGCTTGGCCCCTCGCGAGGGTCTTGAGTGTTGGTTGATGAAGATGGGCCGCACTGGGCCACTGGTTGAGCCACACCATGGGCCGCAGACAGGCAAGTTTGGGGACCCCCGTTCCCAGAACACCGACAATAGCCCCCGGGCCCAAGGCGCGCTCGGACTTGGCTTAGTGGCGAAGCCAAAGGGCAAGTGCGAAGCGCCGCGGGCCCCAACAACCTGCGGCCTTGGTCGACGCGTGGCAACTGATTGGACGTGGGCGCCTCCGCTTCCCGACGCTGCCTCGGAAACTGCCCGACTGACAAAAGGCTAGCGCAGGCAAGGGTTGACTTCATTGCTCTCCTTCGTGTTGCTCCAGATCTCCTTCCTCGCTCCTTGCTCCCGCAATCTCCAGATCTGCTCCACTCCTTCCCTTTCAGTGAGCGATGGCGCCCTGCAAAACCAAGGCTGATGCGCTGCCGGCTTGGTATGCGCCGGCCCTGGACGCCCCCAATGTGTCAGAGAAGAATCTCTCCGCCACGCGCCTGATGACGGTCGTGGAGGGCAACGAGAAGGGGGAGACTGAGCTCCGGGCTGGCTCCACCGAGATGGAGGCTAAGGGGAGCACTTTCTAACCCTTCTTTGTGAACGCCATCGTCGCAGGCCTGGTTCCTCCCTTTTCCGACTTCTTCTACACCGTCCTCAGCCATTATAGGTTGCAGGCCCTTCATCTCCATCCCAAGTCCATCCTCCTCTTGTTGATTTTCGCCTACTACTGCGAGGCGCATGTTGGGGTGATGCCATCTGTGGCTCTGCTGCGCCACTTCTTCTCTCTCTGAACCAATGGCGACCATACCTTGATGTGCGCCAACTTCGTCGCGTATGGCAAGGCCAACGAGATCTCGAACCAGAAAGAGGGCCGACAACTTCTGAAGCAAGTGGGTCATGATGGATGCGAAATGTGTCCACCCCCGTTTGGTGTTGCCAACGGAGATGCCCCAGCTTGACGAATGGTGGTCTCGCGCGAAGTTCGCTGACGATTGGGCGAAGTTGGTGCTAGAGAAGATGAACGCCGACTTGAAGCCGTACAACGTGAAGGCGGCGAAGCTGACGGGGGCCGCGCTCCTGAGGGAGTTCCTTACGTAGCAGGTGGCTCCGCTTCAGGCGCACTCGCGGCCCTTATGGACGCTTGGGGCGCAGACGACGAGCTTCGCCTAAATCCGGCAGCTTTGGCCGACAAGGATCTGGTCGCAGCTCTCGGCCTCTTGGTTGGGGATGACCAGGAGTGTCCAGCGGGTGCCCCTGCCCCCTTGTTCCTCCGCGAGGATAGGGCACAGGTAGTGGCTGCTATGCCCACCTTTGATGGGCGCAGCCTAGTGCCGGCGGTGCCCCCTGTGGTCTGGGGGGCGACGGTGCTGGTGGACGTGTCCTTGGGCGACTCCCGCGGAGGAGGAGAGGAAGAAGAAGAAGAGGAGCGCGACTCGGAGGCGATCTTTGAGGGGACGGGGGAGACCTCTCCCCCGCGCAGGGTCGACATCCTCCGCACCTCGCCACACGACAACGAGGCCGATGCCACGCAGGGGGAGGAGGATCCACCCGCGATCCCCAAGAAGGGCAGGTCAGCGCTGGTCTCCTGAGAAGCCGATTTTGCCCAGGCGCCTGGGGCCGTTGCAGCTTCGCGCCGAGCCTCAAGGCTGTTGGGTTTGAAGTTCGGCAAGAGGGCGGTGAACTACGCCGCGGTAGACCAATAAGTGTCCGCGCTTCATATTATTCTTTATTATGCTACCGGAGCTTGACGTTCTCCATCGGTTGGTTAGGCTCCGTCTGGGGCGGACTCATCTACCGCGGCCGCTCCTTCATCCGCGGGGAGGGGAGGCGACAACGTGCGCACCTCCCCTGCCTGCTCATCCTTGTGAGGCCTGGAGGAGCACCCTGGTGGGGCGTCAGCCCCCGTGGCCACGCTGGCTCCGGAGGTGCTGATACCGGATGCTGCTGCTGAGGTACCCAAGGCTTGGGAGCCCCCAGTCTCCCGAGCCGTGGTTACGCTGCCACCGCCTCCTCCTGCGTTGCTGGTTCCTGGTTCTTCTGCCTCCTCTGATGTCTTGGATCGCACCCTTTCCGAGTTGGCCCAGCTGCGAGAAGACCTCTAAGGCATCGACTCCCATCTGGTACCCGGGCGCCTGGAGCTGGTCTCCGGCTGGCTTCATTCTGACGCCTTGGTCCGAGCGGCGCAGAGGCAGGTCGTGGCAGCCTCTGAGGAGGAGAAGTAGGCCACCGCCTAGGCCACAGCCGCTCGCGGGGCAGCACTGAAGGATGGCGCAGTCGCCCAGGACCACTACACGACACTAGAGGCCGAGCTGCAGGGTTTGCGCGACGAGTACGCCAAAGAAGCTCGCGACCGCCAGGTGAAGGAGGAGAAGATGAAGGCTCGGGAGGACGCCGTCAGGGACAGCCACACCGAGCTGACATAGCTGGCAGAGTCGCAGACCGCCGAGCGCGGCCGGCTGGAAACGCTGGAGCAAAAATTGAGGGCGGAGAAGGCCAAGCTGGACACCAAGGCAAAGGTTCTAGCCGAGGACCGCGTGGCCTTTGCACTTCTCGAGGAGAGGTCTCGCGTGGAGCTGAATACGCTCTATGAGAAGGGTCTGGAGAATCCACTGGCTACCGACAAGGACGGCCCTGCCCGGCTGCTTCCTTTCTTGGTCGAGGCACTTGAGGAAGTTGTGAACGGTGTCGGCCCCATGGTAGAGGTAGAAGCTCACGTCCTTTCTTCCGTGGCACTGACGTGTGTCTTCAGCCACCTCCACCTCCGTGACCCTAACGCCAACCTTGCCGAGCTGCTGGAGCCTGTGGACGTCGAGCGCTACGCCGCTGCTGCGGAAGCCGTGAAGAGCCAGGTGGAGGCCTTGCTAGGGAAGTTCCGTGCCTTCGCTCCTGTGCCAACGGCAGGCGGCGCTGCTGATCCTGCGCCCCGAGTGGTTCCACAATAGGGGTGGAGTCTCTGGCGGGTGACAGCGATGTCCAAGGGTGACAGCTCATTTCCTGCTTAATTCCTGCAACATGCATCATGCCTCGTGGAGGCATTTAAACTTGCGTCTGGTATTGTGAAGACATATGGTTGGTAATATTTTCTCTGGAATTTTCTTCGAGAGTTTGCGGTTTCCTTCCTATTTGCTTTATGTTTTACATCGGCAGAGCCCGGCCCCGTGCACACCTCAACCGCCGTTGGCCCCGACCGGATCACTAGGATGGGACCAAGGAATAAGGGGCTACGTGACAAGTTAGGCTCCTGAGTCGCGATGCTCAGGAGTCCCCCTTGATGTGCAAACAGCAAATAGGGAGGGAACGTAGGAGTAGATATGGCGTTCTACGTTGGCAGAGCCCGGCCCCGCGCATACCTCAACCGTCGTTAGCCCCGACAGGGTCACCAGGATGGGACCAAGGTGTGAGGGGCTACGTGATCAGTTAGGCTCCTAAGTCATGATGCTTAGGAGGCCCCCTTGACATTCAAATGACCTCCATACCTTGGCTCTGCTTAGGGAGGGGCGCGCGATGACCAGGTCCGAGGGACCTGGCTAGGTGGCGTGCGCTCGGGCGTGACCCAGGCGCAGCCCCCGTGTCCAGCCCCCTCGCGCGATGCTCCAGAGGGGAGGTGTTCCGATGAGGCCAGACACTGAGCTCTGGGCTCCCTGAGGTTGATACGGCCATGGACCGCCCTCAGTTGTTTATAACCAGCACGGAGCATAGTGCTTCTGTATGTGTACAGGCATAGCCGCTCCTCGGTAGTGTCGTCAGCCAGCACGGAGCATGGTGCTTTCACTGGTGCGTGGGAGGGGGTCCCCTCTGGGAGGAGGCCCCGGGGCGTGTATAGCCCCACTCGGACACGTGGCTTGCACGACAGGGCTAGACGAGGTGTATCTGAGAACTTGTGAGCCAGCGCGGGACTCACGAGGCCCTACCTCAAGGTGGGTTGCGCCTAGTCTTGGATCTCTGACACTTGTGTGCTCCTGCAAGATGATTAGATACAAATGCTCTGCGTCCTCAGTTCCCGACCCTCGAGCAAGCTCAGCCGTTGCGGGTATGCCAGGTCACGATGCCGTGGTCAAGGCCAGGGGGTGAGGGCTGGAGAGCAAGTAAGAGCTCATGAGTCACGATGCTCAGGAGGCCCCCTTTTAACGCGCAAGCGATTTGCATGAGAGAGAGGAGGCCTGTGGTGGGTGGCAGGTGATAATCACAGGCAGGTTAGGCATGGAAGGTAAGCCAGCTTAGGTAAATGCAGGAGGGATACATGCCACTGGGTCAGGACCGAGTGGCTTGGGGATGATGCCTCAGGCGCCCCCATCAAGGTAAGCTAAAGACATAAGAAAAAGATACATGCCACAAGGACGGACCTACGTGGCCTCGGAATGATGCAGCCCTGGGGGCGCTTCCAGCTGAAATGAACTTGGAAGATGTCACCTGGTTCCATTGTAGAGGGGGTTGTTGAGGTAGCCGAAGATGCATGGTGAAAAGGCCGACCCTCACGAGCCACCAGGGCCCTGAGCCTCGGGTGGCTCTAGGGGTCCAGGTGGTTCCTCGAGGACCGCCTCCATCTCCGCCAGGACCACGTGATGCCTGGCCTCGTGAGCGACCAGAATGCTCCGCAGGTGATGCTGGTAGGTGGCAGCCGCGTTCGGCAGGCCAAAAGGCATGCGAACGTAGCTGTGCGGCGGACCCTTGCAGCGTCCCACGCGCGAAGGCCAGAGGCGATCCTGAGATGCGGCTCGGTTGAGCCCTGGGACATCGATGCAGACATGCAGCCCACCATCCTCGCCTGGATGGGGAGCCATGCCAGGCAGGCGGCAATCGCCGCGCATGGCCCTTGCTTCCTGAAGCTCCTGAGTGGTCTTGGAGATGAACTCCTGAGGGTTGGGCTTTCCATGCCCCGTGCTTTCCTGAGGGAAACATGGTGTGAAGCACGCCTCCAAGTGTTGCCCAAGCGCCTCCCTCGGGATGTTGGCAAGGTCTGAGGCCCTCTAGAAGAGAGCCTCCGAGCCCTGCCCGAGGAGGGCGTCGGGCTCGCCTTCTTGTGTGATGGAACGAGGCGTCCCTTGCACAGGCGCCAATCCTGACGCGACACCGCCTGAGATGCCGACCTCCTGAGGCCTCGCGCTAAGCAATTGCTTCTTCTTCTTGGGGATGACCTCCGAAGGGTTCTCACCCTTGTCGTCCGGGTCCTCGATTGATGCAGCTTGGAAGGCAAGCTCGAGGGAGCACACTGCATCTCTTTCTTCGCAGGGGACCGTGATGATTCCGCTGCTTCCTGGCATCTTGAGGACGTATTAGCCGTGGTGGGCCACTACCCTGAACTTGGCCAGGGATGGATACCCGAGGATGGCATTGTACGGCAGGTGGATGTGGGTGACATCGAAGTCGATGAGCTCGATGCGGTAGTTGTCGCACTTGCCGAAGGTGACAGGGAGGCGGACCTCCCCTACCGGGGTGGTGGAACCGTCAGTAAATCCTGAGAAAACTTGGTAGGCTGGAGTTGATCATATGGCACTTGAAGGTTGTCGAACATCTTAATGGACAGGACGTTAATCACTACGCTGCCATCGATGAGGGTCCTGGTGACTTGCACGTTGCTGATGACTGGGGAGCAGAGCATCGGGAGGATGCCGGCAGTAGCCGCACACTTAAGTTGATCTGCTGAGCTGAAGGTGATGGCGCACTTCGACCACCTGAGCGGGCACGTGGCCTTAAGCCTGGGGAGGACTGCATTCACCTCGCGAGCAAACTGCTTGAAGATGCACTGAGAGGCTGGGGCTTGAGCTCCGCCCAAGATGCAAGCGATAGTACGTGGCTCCTGGAAGCTCCCAGCCCCCTCGTCCTGGTGGTGGCCGTCGTTCCTTCTTGGCGGCGGAGGCAGCGTAGGAAGGCCTGCATTGCCCTGCGGGCGGTCCTCACGAGGCTGATCCCTCCAGGAGCCCTCACAAGGCTGGTCCTGCCAGCGATCCTCACGAGGTCGGTCACGCCACACCTGACGAGGGCCACGGTCGTCCCATCATCCTCCGCCTCATCCTCCTCCTCGGCCGTAGCCCCGGTCGTTGCGCTCATGGCGTCGACCAAAGCATCCTTCTCGAACAGCCCTGAGCTCCTGGCGGTCGATGGTGTTGTGGGTGTGGAGGTTGTGGTAGGCCAGAACAGTCGGCAGCCCTTGGACGACTCCAGCTGGTCCCTGCCATGCTTCGTGTCTAGTTCCGCCGCAAGCACGGTTACTCCCTTGCGCTTCACGTCCTTGTCCTTGGTCTTCTTCTCTTCTGGGTCCGCAACTGGAAGCTCGACAAGGGAGAGGTGTCCCTCCTCAGCTCTTGCGCACTTGGTCGCCAGGTTGAACAGCAACAAAGATGTGCACAACTCCTCGTGGATGGCGAGCTCCTCCTTCATCTTGCCGTCATGGACACCATCAGAGAAGGCCAAGATGATGGCCTCGTCCGTCACCTTGGGGATCTTAAGGCGGGCGCTCTTGAAGCGCTGGATGTATTTCTGCAAGGTCTCCCCGGGCTGTTGCTTGATGCGGCGCAGGTCACCCGCGGCCGGGGGGTGGTCGCGAGTGCCCTGGAAGTTGGCGATGAAGCGGCCGTGCTACCTCTTAAGCACTGCGTTGGATTTCCCCGAAGAGGAGAGGATGATGCAGTAAAGTAGCGTAAGTATTTCCCTCAGTTTTTGAGAACCAAGGAACCAATCCAGTAGGAGACCACGCACAAGTCCCTCGTACCTACACAAAACGATAGCAACTCGCAACCAACACTTAGCGGTTGTCAATCCCTTCACGGTCACTTACGAGAGTGAGATCTGATACAGATAATATTTTTGGTATTTTTAATAGATAGATGCAAAGTAAAAATAAAGGCAAAGTAAAACAAAGCAAGTAAATAAAGTGATATAGATTGATATGATCAGAATAGACCCGGAGGCCATAGGTTTCACTAGTGGCTTCTCTTAAGAGCATAAGTATTCTACGGTGGGTGAACAAATTACAGTTGAGCAATTGACAGAATTGAGAATAGTTATGAGTATATCTAGGCAATGATCATGTATATAGGCATCACGTCCAAAACAAGTAGATCGAAACGATTCTGCATCTACTACTATTACTCCACTCATCGACCGCTATCCAGCATGCATCTAGAGTATTAAGTAAAAACAGAGTAACGTCGTAAGCAAGATGACATGATGTAGAGGGATAAATTCATGCAATATGATAAAAACCCCATCTTGTTATCCTCGATGGCAACAATACAATAGGTGCCTTGCAACTCTTTCTGTCACTGAGTAAGGACACCGCAAGATTGAACCCAAAGCTAAGTACTTTTCCCATTGCAAGAACTACCAATCTAGTTGGCCAAACCAAAAAGATAATTCGAAGAGACTTGCAAAGATAACTCAATCGTACATAAAAGAATTCAGAGAAGAATCAAATATTTTCCATAGATAATACTAGATCATAAACCCACAATTCATCTGTCTCAACAAACACACCGCAAAAAGAAGATTACATCGAATAGATCTCCACGAGAGAGGTGGAGAACATTGTATTGAGATCCAAAAAGAGAGAAGAAGCCATCTAGCTACTAGCTATGGACCCGAAGGTCTGAAGTAAACGACTCACACTTCATCGGAGGGGCTATGGTGATGATGTAGAAGCCCCCCGTGGTGGATGCCCCCTCCGGCGGAGCTCCGGAACAGGCACCAAGATGGGATCTCGTGGATACAGAAGGTTGCGGCGGTGGAATTAGGTTTTTGGCTCCTATTCTGATCGTTCGGGGATACGTAGGTATATATAGGAGGAAGGAGTACGTCGGTGGAGCTCCGAGGGGCCCACGAGGTAGGGGGCGCGCCCAGGGGGGCGTGCTCTCCACCCTCATGACCTCCTCGGAGGCTTCTTGGAGTAGGGTCCAAGTCTCCTGGATCACGTTCGGTTGGAAAATCACGATCCCGAAGGTTTCATTCCATTTGGACTCCGTTTGATATTCTGTTTCTTCGAAATACTGAAAAAGGCAAAAAACAACAATTCTGGGCTAGGCCTCCGCTTAATAGGTTAGTCCCAAAAGTAATATAAAAGTGGAAAATAAAGCCCAATATAGTCCAAAACAGTAGATAAAGTAGCATGGAGCAATAAAAAATTATAGATACGTTGGAGACATATCAAGCATCCCCAAGCTTAATTGCTACTCGTCCTCGAGTAGGTAAATGATAAAAAATAATTTTTGATGCGGAGTGATACTTTGGCATAATTTCAATGTAAATCTTCTTAATTGTGATATGAGTATTCAGATCCGAAAGATTCAAGACAAAAGTTCATATTGACACAAAAATAATAATACTTCAACCATACTAATCAAAGCAATCATGTCTTCTCAAAATAACATGGCAAAAGAAAGTTCATCCCTACAAAATCATATAGTTAGGCTATGCTTCATTTTCATCACACAAAGATGTTCCCAACTTCTATACCCCCGATGACAAGCCAAGCAATTGTTTCATACTTAAATAATCTCAAACTTTTTCAACCTTCACGTAATACATGAGTGTGAGCCATGGATATAACACTATGGTTGGAATAGAATATGATGATGGGGATTGTGTGGAGAAGACAAAAAAGGAGAAAGTCTCACATCAACTAGGCGTATCAACGGGCTATGGAGATGCCCATCAATAGATATCGATGTGAGTGAGTAGGGATTGCCATGCAACGGATGCACTAGAGCTATGAATGCTCAACAAAAGAAAACTAGTAGGTGTGCATCCAACTCGCTTGCTCACGAAGACCTAGGGCATTTGAGGAAGCCCATCGTAGGAATATACAAGCCAAGTTCTATAATGAAAAATTCCCACTAGTATGAAAAAGACAACTTATGAGACTCACTACATGAGGAACAAGGTGCTACTTTGAAGCACAATATATGAGACTCACTACATGTAGAACAAGGTGCTACTTTGAAGCACAAGTGTGGAAAAAGAGATAGTAGCATTGCCCTTTTTTTTGGGCCTTTCTTTTTTTCTTTTTGGCATTTTTTTATTTGGGCAATGCTCTAATAATAATGATCATCACACTTCTATTGATTACAACACAAGGATTACAATTCGAAACTTAGAACAAGATATGACTCTATATGAATGCCTCCGGCGGTGTACCGGGATGGTGCAATGAATCAAGAGTGACATGTATGGAAAATAATGCATGGTGGCTTTGCCACAAATACGATGTCAACTACAAGATCATGCAATGGCAATATGACAAAAGTAATGTATGTCATGATGATGATGGTGGAAGTTGCATGGCAATATATCTTGGAATGGCTATGGAAATGCCATGATAGGTAGGTATGGTGGCTGTTTTGAGGAAGATATAAGGAGGTTTATGTGTGATAGAGCGTATCGTATCACGGGGTTTGGATGCACCGACGAAGTTTGCACCAACTCTCAAGGTGAGAAAGGGCAATGCACGGTACCTAAGAGGCTAGCAAAGGTGTAAAGGTGAGAGTGCGTATAATCCATGGACTCAACATTAGTCAAAAGAACTCATATACTTATTGCAAAAATTTAGAAGCCATAAAAATTCAAGTACTATGTGCATGCTCCTAGGGGGATAGATTGGTAGGAAAAGACCATCGCTCGTCCCCGACCGCCACTCATAAGGTTGCACAAGCCAGGTACACATCATGTTTCAAATTTGTTACACAACTTTAACCATACGTGCATGCTACGGGATTTGCAAACTTCAACACAAGTATTTATCAAATTCATAATCACCCAACTACCACTACTTTGATATTATCACCTCCATATCTCAAAACAATTATCAAGCATCAAACTTATCTTAGTATTCAATTCACTCAAAAGAAAGTTTCACATATCTTGAACACCAAGTATATTAACATTAAGCAAATTACCATGCTATTAAAGACTCTCAAAATAATATAAGTGAAGCATGAGAGATCAAATAGTTTCTTTAAAACAAATCCACCACCGTGATCCAAAAGATCTAAGTGAAGTACTTGAGCAAAAATTGTCACGGTCAAAAGATATAAGTGAAGCACTATGAGCAAAACTATCAAGCTCAAAAGATATAAGTGAAGCACATAGAGTATTCTAACAAAATTCAATTCATGTATGGCTCTATCAAAAGATGTGTACAGCAAGGATGATTGTGGTAGACTAACAAGCAAAGACACAAATAATACAAGACGCTCCAAGCAAAACACATATCATGTTGGTGAATAAAAATATAGCTCCAAGTAAATTACCGATGGAAGTGGACGAAAGAGGGGATGCCTTCCGGGGCATCCACAAGCTTTCACTTTTTGGTGTCCTTGTATTATCTTGGGAGTACCATGGTCATCCCCAAGCTTAGGCTCTTGCCACTCCTTGTTGCATAATCCATCAAAAGAATTCACACAAAACTTGAAAACTTCACAACACAAAACTCAACAGAAATCTCGTGAGCTCCATTAGAGAAAGAAAACAAAAGACTACTTCAAGGTACTGTAATGAACTCATTATTTATTTATATTGGTGTTAAACCTACTGTATTCAAACTTCTCTATGGTTTATAAAATAATTTACTAGCCATAGATTCATCAAAATAAGGAAACAACACATGAAAAACAGAATCTGTCAAAAACAGAACAGTCTGTAGAAATCTGTAACTAACGCAAACTTCTGGAAATCTAAAATTTCTACCAAAATAGGAAGTCCTGGAAAATTTGCTTATTGATCAGAATCAGAAAGAATCAACGCAAAATCTCGTTCCTGTGATTTACGATAACTAAATTCGTGCGCGCAAAGTTTCTGTTTTTCAGCAGAATCAAATCAACTATCATCGTAGGTTATCCTATAGGTCCTACTTGGCACAAACACTAATTAAAACATAAAAACACATCCAAACAGAAGTTAGATGGATTATTTATTTCTGAACAGAAGCAAAAACAAGAAACACAAAATAAAATTGGGTTGCCTCCCAACAAGCGCTATGGTTTAACGCCCCTAGCTAGGCATTGAGATTTCAATGATGCTCACATGAAAGACAAGAATTGAAGCGGAAAGAGAGGATCATGAAACACGTGACAAACAAATCTAAGTCTAACATACTTCCTATGCATAGCCATATTATAAGCTAACAAATTTGCAAGGCAAACAAAAACTAGCGTATGCAAGGAATAAGAAAGAGACGATAACAATCTCAACATGACGAGAGGTAATTTAGTAAGATAAAAATTTCTACGACCATATTTTCCTCTCTCATAATAACTACATGTAGGATAATAAGAAAATTCAACAAAATAGCTGTCACATAACATATTTTCAACACGATCCACATGCATGCAAAGTTTACACTCTTCCAAGATAGTGGAATTAACATTAATTAAAGTCATGACCTCTCCAAACCCACTTTTATCAAAAATATCATAAGATTAAACATTATCCAAATATGTGGGATCTAAAGTTGACACTCTTCCAAACCCACTTTCAATAATATTGCAAACACTATTATCAATCTCATATTCATCATGGGGCTTAAATAAATTTTCAAGAACATAAGAAGAATCACCCCAATCATGATCATGGCAACAAGTAGTAGACATAGCAAAACTAGCATCCCCAAGCTTATGGTTTTGCATATTATTAGCACAATTGACATCAAGAGAATTTATAGTAAAATCATTGCAATCATGATTTTTATGCAAATATCTATCGTGAATCACTTCATAAAGTACTTCATCACAATTTCTAGATTCACGAAGTTCAAGCAAAACTTCATAAAGATAATCTAGTGCACAAAACTCACTAGCAATTGGTTCGAAATAATTGGATCTCTTAAAAAGATTGGCAAGCGGATGAAGATCCATAGATCTTAGCTAGGAAAGATGCAAGCGCATAGAAGGCACATGGAGACACACGCAAACAAAAAGTCAAGCGAAAGAGAGAGAGAGGAGATTGGGAAAGAGAGGGCGAATAAAACGGCAAGGGTGAAGTGGGGGAGAGGAAAACGAGAGGAAAGTGGAAAATAATGTAATGCGATACCTGGTATTGTTGACTTGCTAGCGTGAGCCTCCCCGGCAACGGCGCCAGAAATTCTTCTTGCTACCTCTTGAGCACTGCGTTGGATTTCCCTGAAGAGGAGAGGATGATGAAGTAAAGTAGAATAAGTATTTCCCTTAGTTTTTGAGAACCAAGGTATCAATCCAGTAGGAGACCATGCACAAGTCCCTCGTACATACAGAAAACGATAGCAACTCGCAACCAACGCTTAGGGGTTGTCAATCCCTTCACGGTCACTTACGAGAGTGAGATCTGATAGAGATAATATTTTTGGTATTTTTGATAGATAGATGCAAAGTAAAAATAAAGGCAAAGTAAAAACAAAGCAAGTAAATAAAGTGATATAGATTGATATGATGAGAATAGACCCAGAGGCCATAGGTTTTACTAGTGGCTTCTCTCAAGAGCATAAGTATTCTACGATGGGTGAGCAAATTACTGTTGAGCAATTGACAGAATTGAGCATAGTTATGAGTATATCTAGGCAACGATCATGTATATAGGCATCACGTCCAAAACAAGTAGATCGAAACGATTCTGCATCTACTACTATTACTCCACTCATCGACTGCTATCCAGCATGCATCTAGAGTATTAAGTAAAAACAGAGTAACGCCGTAAGCAAGATGACATGATGTAGAGGGATAAATTCATGCAATATGATAAAAAAAACCCATCTTGTTATCCTCGATGGCAACAATACAATACATGCCTTGCAACTCTTTCTGTCACTAAGTAAGGACACCGCAAGATTGAACCCAAAGCTAAGCACTTCTCCCGTTGCAAGAACTACCAATCTAGTTGTCCAAACCAAAAAGATCAATTTTCTTATTGATCAGCAACAAAAAGAATCAATGCAAAAGCACGTTCCAGTGATTTATCACAACTAAATTCGTTCGCGCAAAGTTTCTGTTTTTCAGCAAAATCAAATCAACTATCATCGTAGGTTATCCTATAGGTCCTACTTGGCACAAACACTAATTAAAACATAAAACCACATCCAAATAGAAGGTAGATGGATTATTTATTCCTAAACAGAAGCAAAAACAAGAAATACAAAATAAAATCGGGTTGCCTCCCAACAAGCGCTATCGTTTAACGCTCCTAGCTAGGCATTGAGATTTCAATGATGCTCACATGAAAGACATGAATTGAAGCGCAAAGAGAGCATCATGAAACACGTGACAAACAAATCTAAGTCTAACATACTTCCTATGCATAGCCATATTATAAGCTAACAAATTTGCAAGGCAAACAAAAACTAGCGTATGTAAGGAATAAGAAAGAGACGATAACAATCTCAACATGACGAGAGGTAATTTAGTAAGATAAAAATTTCTACGACCATATTTTCCTCTCTCATAATAATTACATGTAGGATCATAAGCAAATTCAACAAAATAGCTGTCACATAACATATTTTCAACACGATCCACACGGAAAGTTGACACTCTTCCAAGATAGTGGGATTAACATTAATTAAAGTCATGACCTCTCCAAACCCACTTTTATCAAAAATATCATAAGATTGAACATTATCCATATATGTGGGATCTAAAGTTGACACTCTTACAAAACCACTTTCAACAATATTGCAAACACTATTATCAATCTCATATTCATCATGGGGCTTAAATAAATTTTCAAGATCATAAGAAGAATCACCCCAATCATGATCATGGCAACAAGTAGTAGACATAGCAAAACTAGCATCCCCAAGCTTAGGGTTTTGCATATTATTAGCACAATTGACATCAAGAGAATTTATAGTAAAATCATTGCAATCATGCTTTTTATTCAAGTATCTATCGTGAATCACTTCATAAAGTACTTCATCACAATTTCTAGATTCACGAAGTTCAAGCAAAACTTCATAAAGATAATCTAGTGCACAAAACTCACTAGCAATTGGTTCAACATAATTGGATCTCTTAAAAAGATTGGCAAGCGGATGAGGATCCATAGATCTTAGCTAGCAAAGATGCAAGCACATAGAAGGCACATGGAGACACACGCAAACAAAAAGGCAAGCGAAAGAGAGAGAGAGGAGATTGGGAAAGAGAGGGCGAATAAAACGACAAGGGTGAAGTGGGGGAGAGGAAAACGAGAGGAAAATGGAAAATAATGTAATGCGAGAGATAGGTATTGCGATGGGTACTTGGTATTGTTGACTTGCTTGCGTGAGCCTCCCCGGCAACGGCGCCAGAAATTCTTCTTGCTATCTCTTGAGCACTGCGTTGGATTTCCCCGAAGTGGAGAGGATGATGAAGTAAAGTAGTGTAAGTATTTCCCTCAGTTTTTGAGAACCAAGGTATCAATCCGGTAGGAGACCACACACAAGTCCCTCGTACATACACAAAACAATAGCAACTCGCAACCAACGCTTAGGGGTTGTCAATCCCTTCACTGTCACTTACGAGAGTGAGATCTGATAGAGATAATATTTTTGGTATTTTTGATAGGTAGATGCAAAGTAAAAATAAAGGCAAAGTAAAAAACAAAGCAAGTAAATAAAGTGATATAGATTGATATGATGAGAATAGACCCAGAGGCCATAGGTTTCACTAGTGGCTTCTCTCAAGAGCATAAGTATTCTACGGTGGGTGAACAAATTACTGTTGACCAATTGACAGAATTGAGCATAGTTATGAGTATATCTAGGCAATGATCATGTATATAGGCATCACGTCCAAAACAAGTAGATCGAAATGATTCTGCATCTACTACTATTACTCCACTCATCGACCGCTATCCAGCATGCATCTATAGTATTAAGTAAAAACAGAGTAACGCCGTAAGCAAGATGACATGATGTAGAGGGATAAATTCATGCAATATGATAAAAATCCCATCTTGTTATCCTCGATGGCAACAATACAATACATGCCTTGCAACTCTTTCTGTCACTGAGTAAGGACACTGCAAGATTGAACCAAAAGCTAAGCACTTCTTCCATTGCAAGAACTACCAATCTAGTTGGCCAAAACAAAAAGATAATTCAAAGAGACTTGCAAGGATAACTCAATCATACATAAAAGAATTCAGAGAAGAATCAAATATTTTCCATAGATAATACTAGATCATAAACCCACAATTCATCGTTCTCAACAAACACACCGCAAAAAGAAGATTACATCGAAGAATAAGCCATCTAGCTACTAGCTATGGACCCGAAGGTCTGAAGTAAACTACTCACACTTCATCGGAGGGGCTATGGTGATGATGTAGAAGCCCTTCGTGGTGGATGCCCCCTCCGGCGGAGCTCCGGAACAGGCCCCAAGATGGGATCTCATGGATACAGAAGGTTGCGGTGGTGGAATTAGGTTTTTGGCTCCTGTTCTGATCGTTCGGGGATACGTAGGTATATATAGGAGGAAGGAGTACGTCGGTGGAGCTCCGAGGGGCCCACGAGGTAGGAGGGCGCGCCCAGGGGGGCCTCCACCCTCGTGACCTCCTCGGAGGCTTCTTGGAGTAGGGTCCAAGTCTCTTGGATCACGTTCGGTTGGAAAATCACTATCCCGAAGGTTTCATTCTGTTTGGACTCCGTTTGATATTCTGTTTCTTTGAAATACTGAAAAGGCAAAAAACAACAATTCTGGTCTGGGCCTCCGGTTAATAGGTTAGTCCCAAAAGTAATATAAAAGTGGAAAATAAAGCCCAAGATAGTCCAAAATAGTAGATAAAGTAGCATGGAGCAATCAAAAATTATAGATACGTTGGAGACGTATCAGGCCGCACATCTCATCCCAGGAGGAGATCGAGCCGGGAGGCAGGTTCAGGAGCCACGTGCGGGCACTGCCCTTGAGCGGCATGGGGAACTAGTTTGCCATGACCTTCTCGTCTTTGTTGGCCGTCTCGATGCTCAGCTCGTAGAGCTGCAGGAACTCCGCGGGGTCGGCGGTACCATCATAGCAAGGAGGCAGATCCGGCTTGAACTTGCCCGGCCAGGTGGCGCTACGCAGCTCGGTGGTGAAGGCGCGGCAACCTGCTATGGTCACTGGAGCCCTTTGCTGACGTGGAGCTTGCTCTTGATGGTACCCGCGCACCACCACCAGAGGCAGTTCGCGGTCTTGTCGCACTGGTGCAGGGAGCACGGGGGCGCCTTCTTGTGGTCGAGGGATTTCTTGGCAGCTTCTTTCTTGTCGCGCGGGCTCTGGATGCGGTGGGTCACATCCAGGGGCCGCACTCCTTGGAGCCAGGGCGCCGTCGTGGGGCGGATGTGGTGGAGGCGCTCCCTGAGCCGCGTCACCCGTACTTGGTGGAGGGCGACACAGCGAGAGGGACGGTATGGGAAAGCCCCCTGCGGTGCTGACGAGTTCGGTGATCCGAGCGAGCCATTCTTCGTCGAGGTCATCAACGGGGCAGTAGTGCAGGAGCTCATGTGCCATAAGCAGCACGGCCTGCGCGTCCGTGGGGGCACGACGAGCGTGGGACGACGGACCAGTTGGGGTCAGCGACGGAGTGGCGGTGCGGCCTTCCCGCCGCACCGGGGGGTGCAGCGAGGACGCTTGCTACAAGTTCCTCGCCGGGCCGGTGGCAGCGTTGGTGGTAGGATACGGAGAACGACGGGGAGGCCCGCCGACAGGAGTCGTCCGGGCGACGCGAGCGGCTAGAGAAGCCCGGCGCTAGGCGCGGGCTCGGAGGGCGTCCGCCATGGATTCGACGAAGCGATGGGACACACATGAGCAGAAAGAAGATTTCGGTGCACCCCTACGTGGCGCGCCAAATGTCAGATATCGGGTTCCGGCAAAACCCTTAAGGTTCAAACACTGGGGTGCGCACGAAGATCTCTTCTTACCGAAACACACCCTCAACCTCGCCGCGATCTCTAAGCTGGCTCGATGAACAACACAAGAGACACAAGATTTATACAGGTTCGGGCCACCGTTGTGGTGTAATACCCTACTCCTGTGTGTGGTGGTGGATTGCCTCTTGGGCTGACGATGAACAATACAAGGGAAGAACAGCCTCGCGAGGAGAGGTGTTCTTGTGCTTGGCCTTCTATTGTGGTGGCTAGCCCTATTTATAGAGGCCCTGGTCCCCTTCCCAAATATTGAGCGGGAAGGGATCCAACAACGGCCATTTTAAAAGGGGACAACTAGTACAAGCTATCCTAACTAAAGGTGGTCTTCGCCTGCCAAAGGCGCTGGTGTGTGACGTCGTCTTGGGCTCCACGATGACCTCCGTCCTGCCGTCCTGCTAGTCCTGGTCTCGTTGCACCGATATGGAAACCTTTTCCCGATGCCTCGGTACTCCGCGCTTGCGCTTGACCCCTTAGCACCAAAGGGGAAACGAAGACACTGCGCGGGATGGCGCCCGCCTGGCCTTGGTTGTCATGGCTTGCTTCATGGGAACCTCGCGAGGTACCCCTTGCCTTGATCTCTCCACCTCCTCGCAAGCCCGCCTGGTGAGGCCACTCCTGAGGAGGCCTTGTGTCGTCCGCCCTGCGAGGCTTGCCCCTCGCGAGGGTCTTGAGTGTTGGTTGATGAAGATGGGCCGCACTGGGCCACTGGTTGAGCCACGCCGCGGGCCGCGGGCAGGCAAGTCTGGGGACCCCCGTTCCTAGAACGCTGACACTTTCGACGGTGTGTGGCGGCAACAACGGCGCCCGGCAACAGATGCCAATGAGCATCGGCGGCAGACCGTGTGGTGGGTGTTCCGTGCAAACCCAACAGGGACGCCACACGCACTAAACTATGCCGGGGACTGCGCTGCCGCCGCGGTGTAGCCTCCCAGCTGGAGCTGTCGTCTGATGATGGCGGAGTGGTTATGCGACCACGATGGACCGATGCCATTGGCGATTGTGGGAGAAGCAGACAAGATAAGCTACAGGGAGGGAGGGGAAAATGCGACGCAGGACTCACCGGCCATGAGGGTTTTTATAGCAGGCCGCTAAGCATTGGGATTTTGGGGGATTTCACCCAGTCGGCTGTGAAGCATGCGCGGGAACCTGCAAGGTTGAATGGGAATGGGCTCACCAATGATTCATTGGCGCTACCGTTTGGCCAAAAGAACGCTCCTACGCGCTGTGCAAGCTTACACTGTAAGCCGTCTGCGACAGCAGGGTGACAAGACGTGCGAGAGGAGGACGAAAGGACACATACACATAGGTTTAATAAAAAAACAATTGCGATTGAATTACCTACTATACATCCGTCCTAGTTTATAAGTAGGATTTAACTAATAAAATACGAATGCATGTCACCAAAGATTATATAGTTGTATTCGTATTTGAACATAGTTTCCAATTATATATTTTTTATAACATGCATTAACATTTTGCTGGTTAAATTTGAGGGAAAGTATGACACATAATATAAAGGGGACTATAGACCAAGATGGAGGTAGTAGCACACAACCGCTCTCTATGCAGCGACGCAAGTGTCGGCCGGCTTGTAGGCGACCATTTCCTACGTGTGCAACCGCTCTATGCGTGTGGTTGCTTGCGGTTGAGGCGGCCACGGCGCGCTCTGCTCGCGTCCCACTGCATGCGCTTTGCCCTCTCACGTCCCCCCGGGTTCTCTGCCCTTGTCCCTCCATGCACGCTACCAGTGTTTGGGGCGGTGCACGATCACGCACGTTCGTATGCATGCGGTTGCACCAGGCGCGCCTCCACAATGCAGTTACCCGATGCAAAAACTGCCATGCGGACGCGCTGAGAATCTAGGCCGCCCGACCCCCATTTATTCCTGCGGCCATTTACCTTCATCTCTCGCGTCACACGACACAATAAGCACCTCCACGACAACACATACAGAGAGGACATACAGTGGTTCCAATGGCGATCCCCGTGGCTCCAATGGCGCTCCCAGCGGCCGACGATGACAACGGCGGGCAGTTCACCATGCATCACGTAGTGGACACCCACGTGAGGGGGAAGGCCCTCTTGGTGGTGTACACGAACGATCCGGTGTCGGTGGAGAGGTCCATACAAACAATGGAGTAGTTCCTTGCCGAGGACAGGTACCAAGTGGTCGGCTTCGACCTCGAGTACACCATCGGTCATGCCGGGCACGATTAGAAGGTTTTCGTTGCCCAGTTGTGCGTGCCACATGACGTCCTCGTCTACCACTACCACCTGGCCAAAAGGCCTTGCGAGCGTTTCTCCAGTTTTATCAGCAGCTCCGACTACAAGTTCGCTGCGGTGGACACCACCAACGATCTAAAAGCGCTCAAGATTTCAGGCTTGAAATGCCCGAATCTTATCAACATGCAGCACCACTACAAGGTCTGGGGCAGCACCAAGAACAAACTGAACTCCCTGGTTGAGCTCGCCTTGGCCATCATCGAGCCCTACTACATGAGGATGAAGGATGAGAGCAAGAAGGACAAGGACACCTGGCATAGTGTTTGGCATAAGAGACTGGATGAAGAACACGTCAAGTACATGGCCAATGACGTGTACACAAGCTACAAGATGTACAGGTGGATTGTTGACATGAGGAAGTGTCTTGTTCATGACCCAGCAGAGGGATCGAGCCACAGAGCAGTGGCGGGAGCATCACAAGAAGTAGATGACTAGACGATCGTTTCTCCTACTTTAGAATGCATGCAATTGTTTATTGAGGTGTGTGTGAATGATCTATATAGTCACTTATGTAATTGGATGTTTATTTCAGTTATATATATATATATACACATGTTATTCTTCTGTAGACAGAGCAAATCACACGGCTTATTAGCAGCAATCGTCTGTGTTATTATTGGTCTTCGCACACATTTCTGATCACGGACCTATTTGCCGCGTATCAGACACATATTGTTCAGTTGAACCATTTCCACTTTCTTACGCAACAAAGGCTGCAAAGAGGGATCTGCAGTAGCAAGGACCAGCTTCCCTACCAATAGCTCATCTAACAAATCTCCCAAATTAACTGTGCTGAGGCCGGAGTAGTCATGAGATGGGTGACCGGATGGGAAGTGGACTCAATATTAACTAGTTGGATGGGTAACTGCAAAGGTTTATTATAAATGTTTGCATTATAAACCTTTGTACTGCCCCATCTCATCTAGTTAATATCGGGGTAACTGCAAAGGTTTTTGACATTTTTGTTTTTTGAACTCATGTTGATTGGCTTGAAGAAGGTCTATCTCATTACTTTTTGATAATTGTTTATACGCAAGAAACTAGTTTGCATTTTTCGAAGTTTTTCTACGAACATAATCGCACATGAACTTACTATAGTAACCGTCTGTGTTATAATTTCTCATCACAAACAGTTCATCCGAGTGGGCTGTTTGCTGCGTATCACACACATCTGGTTTACATGAATCATTTGTGTTCTTTTGGTTGATTGCAAATGCAGCATATAACATACATCTTGTTAAGAAGAACCATTTTCATTCTCTTGCCTAATTGAAATCAGTTTATCCGAGTGAATCGTATGCCGTATATCACACACCTTGATCTGGCTGACCGTTTCTGTTGCATTCCCTAAGAGCACACAGTTCGTCGGAGGGAACTGTATGTCATATATCGCACACACATTGATATGGCTGCCCATTTCTGTTGTTCTTCCTCATCGCAAATAGTTCTGCTGGATCAACCGTATGCCATTCATCGCACACGCAACTAAAATCTGAACCGTCTTTGATGCATCTGTCATCACAAATGTTTTTCACATTTTAGACAGTTCTCTGACACCATCGTTTGCGATTATTGCATCGCACACAGTTTCTCGAAGGGTATTTGATCGTAGTGTCGTGTTAGCAGCATTCTGTAGTAGTTACTTCCTGTTGACTCTCTAAATAGATATAAGTGAATGATGAGAGTTTAATTCTTTCTATAAAAGACCAATCTCTAATAAATGTAAGTGAAGCAAAAGATCATTCTACAAATAATGGTTTTTATGTGAAGAGAAACAAGCAATCCAAACTTCAAATGATATAAGTGAAGCACAGGAAGCATTCTATAAAGCCATAGTCAAAAGATATAAGTGAAGTGCAATGAGCATTCTATAAATCAACCATAGACTATCTCATACCAGGATGGTGCATAAAATAAAAATAAAAACTAAACACAAAAGGAACTCCAAGATTTACATATATCACATGAACGAAACGAAGACAAAAACATACCGATACTTGTTTGAGAAAGATGGGATGCCTACCGGGGCATCCCCAAGCTTAGACGCTCGAGTCTCCTTGTATATTTACTTGGGGTGCCTAGTGCATCCCCAAGCTTGAACTCTTGCATCTCCTCCTTTTCCTCATATCGATACCTCCTCGATCTTTGATCACTTCATCGACACGAAATCAACCGAAAGCTCGGTAAGATCCGTTAGTATAATAATGCAAATCACTACTTTAAGTATTGTTGCAAACCCATTCATTTTTTTGCATTTTAGCTAATGTATTAAAACTTCTCCATGGCTTATACCACCGATAGAATCAATAGTTTCATCAAAACAAGCAAAACAATGCATCAAAAATAGAATATGTCTTAAATAGGAAAATCTATAGCAATCTGAACATGTACCGTACTTATGTAACAAAATTCTGAAACATTATGACAAAATGAACAATTTCCATAGTAATATTCTGTAAAAAATTTAGAATCTTTTGACGTTCCAGTAAAAAAATGATAAATCGCGCGCTACAGCCAAAGTTTCTATTTTTACACCGCACATACCAACAAGCAATCTTATCATCCTAAAGGCAAATGTTGGCACATAATTTTTATAATATAATGGATTTGTACAAGGGGATAATTATTTTTGTTAGAAACTTCCATTAAAAATTTACATTGTTTCCATGAGCATGAACACAAGTGTTCAAGCTCGACCCTCACTTCTCCAACGCATCACCTTTCAATCGCTTCTCTTTTTTAAGAAGTTTTTAGGTTCCCCTCTATATATTTTTGTTTTTAAACTTTACAAAAGCACACAACAGAATAAAATGACTCTCCAAAACTTCTAGGTTGTCTCCCTGGCAGCGCTTTTTTGAATCCATTAAGCTAGGCATAAAGTGCTCGAGTAATGGATCCACCCAGATCCCAAGGTATCAAAGTCAATTTTAATTAGCAATGATTTATAATTTAGTAGTGAGTGCAAAGCAACATATATCATGCAATGACGAAGTCTAACTCTCTTCATATGCATTGGCATGTCATAAAAGAACAATTCATGCACATCAAGTAAAGGCCAATACATAGCATAAGCAGTTTCTTGCAATTTTATCATGTTGGAAACATAGAGGTGGAGATGTAGTTCCTATCTCATAATACCTGCAAGTAGGACCAGGAAGCACATGCATATTATATTCATCAAAATTATCATGTGCTACGGTAAAAGGCAACCCATCAATATAATCCTTAATAAGAGCAAACTTCTCCGATAAAGTGTAGTTTGAACAATTCAAAAAGATAATAGGACTATCATGTGTGGGTACAATAACAAAAATTTCATTCTTAACATAAGGAACTATAGCAAGTTCATCTCCATAAGCATAATTCATATTGTCATCTTAGCCACAAGCATAGCAAACATCAAGTTCATCAAAAAGAGATATTTCAAACGAATCAACGAGATCATAGCAATTATCATGGCAATCATCCTTCGGTAAGAACAAAGGGAAATTAAATAAAGTATGTGTTGAAGAGTTACTCTCATCAGAAGGTGGGCATGGGTGATCAATCCGCTCCTCCTCCTTTTGTTCTTTGCTCTCCTCCTCATCTTTTTCATCCAATGAGCTTATAGTTTCATCAATTCCTTCTTCCATAGACTCCTGCAAAATATTAGTCTCTTCTTGGACAATGAAGATTTTCTCAATAAATGCATCAATATCGGAATTGTGTTTATAATTCTCATAGCAATATTTAAGGATGGAAAAAATTTCAGATTTGTAAAGAGTAGCATCATGCTTTTCAATCAAAGAAGCAATTTCATAAGCACCTTAAAACAATTAAATTCTTCAATTTGTTCAACATCAAAGTAATTATAAACACCCTTGGCATAAGAAGATAAAATTTCATTATCCTTAAACTCACATTAGAAGGGAAGGTGTTTTCCAGGGTCTTCAAAACAACAAGTAAAATCATGTACTTCACATAAATTCAATGCATAACAATACAAACTATTAATATGATGCCATAAAAGTTTCCCTTTTTGACATAAGCGGTGTTGCACAAAATAAGCATGCTCATTTAGTGATTTTCCCTCAACTAAGCTAGTTGGGGTTTCAGCACGAGCACAAATGGATCGAATATGATCCGAGTAGAAAGCTTCAGTAGTATGATAGATTTTGGGTGGTTCTTCAACCATTGGTTTAGTAGGTACTATTTTTTTGGTATTTTGCATTTCCTACCCATAACTAGAGATAGAAAAGAAGAGCACAAAATAAAAACTACTTAGTGATAAAGCAAACAAGCACACACGAGAATATTCACCCCACGCTATTGCTCCCAGGCAACGGAGCCAGAAAAAGGTCTTGATAACCCACAAGTGTAGGGGATCGTTTGTAGCCTTCTTCGATAAATAAGAGTGTCAAACCCAACGAGGAGCTGAAGGTAGAATAAATATTCCCTCAAGTTCTATCGACCACTGATACAACTCTACGCACACTTGACGTCTGCTTTACCTAAAACAAGTACGAAACTATTTTGCAAAAATAAAACTAAGAGTACCTTGCGAGAATAAAAATTCAAATAAAATGCAAGACAATAAAAGTAGATAGCTTTTGTAAACAAGAAAGACGTTTGTCCCTAGGTGATCGATAACTAAACTGGTGATCATTGTTGCAATTTTATATGAGGGAGAGGCAGGAACTAACATACTTTCTCTACTTGGATCATATCCACTTATGATTGGAACTCTACCAAGCATCCGCAACTACTAAAGATCATTAAGATCGTGAAACCCAACCATAGCATTAAGTATGAAGTCCTCTTTATCCCATACACAATGACCCCCAAAGTCGGGTATTGTTGGGTTCTACGGTAGGGTGCGTTGACTTCAAATTAAAATTTCCTACGCGCAGAACAACCAAGCACATGCTACGGGAAGATGGATCACAATTCGTTACCACTAGACGCGCAGTGCCGTGCAGTGGAAGAAGAGTTGGGGCAGCGCGTCCGCGTGGATCATCTCCTTCTCGTCCGATCTCCCTCGAACAGCCGGTCGTCCGATCCCACGTACAAGTTCGCCTGAGCGGCGCAAGTGCACCGCCTCTAACGGTATCCGTTCGTGCAGGAGGAACACCGTGCGGCGGACTGCTAGGTCCGATCACACAGTCGGCGGCGAGTGGAGGTGGCTATTCGCAACCCATGCAAACCCTAGTCGCAGCGCCGAAGCGATCAACCGCATGAGTGTGCCGCACCTCCACTTTATATAGGCGTCCATCGCAGGCTCAACACTTGGGCCTCGCACGGACCCTAAAGCCCAAAGTCTACTCGGTCACGTTCCTAGTCCAGTTCGGATCACATCCAACCAGTGTCCTATGAACCGACCTCGTAGGTTCCTTCCCTGAAGCGCGTGACCCCTTAGGTTCAAGTTGGCTTGGTCGCAGTTCGGATCACCTCCGACCTGCACGATTGGTAGCGGGATCTAGCAAGGCATGCCGATCACCAAGCAGACTATGAAGCTGGTTAGGCGAACCTGTACAACGTGTCACACTTCTGTTCCCTTTGCTTCACGATATATGTTGTCGGGCTCAAGGCGAGACTGTCATCCTTGTGCTAGCCCGACCTCTTTCTCGTTCCAGTGATACCGACCACAAACCAGATTATATCATAATCCCTGTCGCATGGCCATGCTTATCCTGGTCGGATCACGCGTGGGGCCCAGAGTATATCTCTCCTAATCGGAGGGGCAAATCCCATCTTGCTCGACCATGTCTCACAACATGGGACTGGACAAACCCGAAACCTAGCTTCGTAACTACCCAGTCACAGAGTAGCGTTTGGTCGGCCCAAAGCAAGTCTGTCACCATCCCGAGTACATGCATCAGCTCAGGTCTTAGGACATAGCAGTTGGTCGAGGACCGCCTCAACAACGGCCGCGAAAGCTCCGACAGCGGATGGCTTCTTCTCGGCGTGCGGGTCAGCTCAGGTCTCGGATTCGACGTACAGATGACATATCGCTGCGTCTCATAGTTGGGTCTGTCCGACTCGGACCTTATCTCGACTCGGATCCGACTACGTCGAATCCGACCAGACCTTTCCAAGCCCATATTATCCGGTTAGCATCCAATGCTCCATGGCTAGTGAGACCAAGCCATCGACTGTGTCATATGCTAGTCTAGTCGGCTGCGCGTCCACACAACCCTTTCGACTAGGGACCTTTTAGGACAGTCATCATACAATGCATAGTCCCACAAACAAGTCACATACTTGCTGATACACATCATTGATAATGTCCAAGGACTATCTTTATTCATAAACACATAGGAAATATCATTATACATGATTGCCTCTAGGGCATATCTCCAACAGTCTCCCACTTACACTGGAGTCAATCAAATAGACATCAAATGCCCATAGCTCTAACGTGCCCCTCATGCTTGGGTTGTGTAAGCGGCTTAGTCAACGGATCTGCAACATTTGCATCTGTGTGAATCTTGCATAAGTCTACATCACCATTCTTTACGATCTTTCGTATCAGGTGATATTTCCGGTCTATGTGTCTGACCTTGTGGTGATTCCTCGGCTCCTTGGCTTGTGCAATGGCACCAGAATTATCACAATAAAGGTCCAACGGTTTCATCGAGGCTGGGAAAATACCAAGATCATCCAGAAAATGCCGGATCCAAACACCTTCTTTTGCAGCTTCACAAGCCGCAATGTATTCGGCTTCTGTGGTAGAATCGGCCACCGTATCCTGCTTGGAACTCATCCAGTACACCGCTCCTCCGTTCAGGACGTACACGAATCCGTACTGTCATCGATAATCATCTCTGTCGGTTTGGAAACTAGCATCATCGTAACCCCTTACGACGAGCTCTTCCTCACCTCCATAAACTAGGAACATCTCTTTAGTCCTTTTCAGGTACTTCAAAATAGTCTTTACCGCTGCCCAGTGACTCTCACCTGGGTTGGCCTGGTATCTACTTGTTAGGCTTATTGCGAAAGCAACATCAGGCCTTGTACATATCATGGCATACATGATGGATCCGATTGCCGAGGCATACAGAATCCTACTCATCCTGCTTCGCTCATCAGATGTCGAAGGACTCTGAGTCTTGCTTAGCCTTATACCATGTGAGAGTGGCAAGAACCCTTTATTTGCCTCACTCATGTTGAACCGCTTCAACACTTTATCTATGTACGTGCTCTGGCTTATGCCGAGCAGCCTCCTCGATCTATCTCTATAGATCTTGATGCCTAAAGTATACACTACCTCACCAAGGTCTTCCATCGAAAACTTGACATTCAATGATCCCTTGACCGAGTGCAACATCGAAACATCATTTCCGATCAGCAGTATGTCATCCACATACAAGATCAAATACACTATCGAGCTCCCACTTAACTTCTTGTATAAACAAGAGTCCTCCTTGCTTTTGATGAAACCGAGACCAGTGACCACCTCATCAAAATGAATGTTCCAAATCCGAGATGCTTGCTTCAACCCATAAATGGATCTCTTGAGCTTGCATACCTTACTAGTGCTAGTCGGATCGACAAAACCCTTGGGTTGTATCATATACACATCCTCGGTTAAATTTCCGCGAAGGAAAGCCATTTTGACATCCATCTACCATATCTCGTAATCAAAATATGCAGCTATAGCTAGTATGATCCTCACCGACTTCAGCATCGCTACCGGCGAGTAAGTCTTGTCGTAGTCAATTCCTTGAACTTGTCCATAACCTTTAGCAACAAGCCGAGCTTTGTGGATCTGAACATTTCCATCCACATCGGTTTTCTTCTTAAAGACCCATTTGCAACCAATGGCAGTTACACCAGGTGGCGGATCAACCAAGTCCCAGACTTGATTCTCATCCATGGACTTTAACTCGGATCTCATGGCCTCTAGCCATGCCTCGGAATCTGGGCTCACCATCGCTTCCGCATATGTGGCCGGCTCATTGCTTTCTAGCAACAATACATCACGCACTCTGCGCAATCTTTCCGACCTTCGTGGTTCCGGTGCCGCTTCAACTACAGGTTCCCTGACTGACTCCAGTATGATCTCATCACCAGCCCAGCCGTCCTCGAGTGGTCCTCGAATTTCTCCGAGTCGAACCGTCCTCCCACTGGCCTCCCGACTGAGAAACTCTTTCTCAAGGAAAACCCCATTCCGAGCAACAAACACTTTGTTCTCTTCCCGGTTGTGGAAGCTATATCCCAAGGTTTCCCTCGGATATCCCACGAATATGCATTTATCCGACTTAGGTGTAAGCTTGTCTGACATAAGTCGCTTGACAAATGCTTCACAACTCCAAATCTTTAGAAAAGACAAACTGGGACTCTTCCCGGTCCACATCTCATGTGGTATCTTGTCTACGGATTTTGATGGTACCCTGTTAAGTGTGAAAGTTGCAGTTTCTAGAGCGTATCCCCAAAATGACAAGGGTAAATCCGATTTGTTCATCATAGACCGGACCATGTCCAACAAGGTCCTATTCCTCCATTCCGACACGCCGTTTCTCTGTGGCGTACCCGGAGGTGTGAGCTGAGGTACTATACCTCGACTTTTCAGATGATCATCAAACTCCTGGCTCATGTACTCACCTCCACGATCAGATCGCAGAAGCTTTTTAGTCTTGCCGAGCTGATTTTCAACCTCGTTCTGAAACTCTTTGAACTTTTCAAAAGTGTCTGACTTGTGCCTCATCAAATAGATATATCCATATCTATTCAAGTCGTCGGTAAAAGTCACGAAGTACTGATAGCCACCTCTAGCAGTTGTGCTCATTTGACCACACACATCACTATGTATAAGTTCCAATAGCTCGGACGACCTCTCGCAACTCTTTGCGAAAGGAGACTTAGTCATCTTGCCGAGCAAGCATGATTCACATGTCTCGAACAACCCGAAGTCGGACGAAGTTAGGAGCCCATCATCATGGAGCTTCTTCATGCGTTTCAGACTTATGTGTCCAAGCCGGCAATGCCAGAAGTATGTCGGATTTATCTCATTAGGCTTATGCCTCTTAACATTCACGTTATAGACCAGTTCCTGTTCTAGATTCAATATAAATAGCCCATCAACAATGGGTGCATAGCCGTGGAACATACCATTCAAAAATATCAAACAACCATTGTCCTTTAAATTGAATTCATAACCTTGACTCATAAAACATGAGGGAGAAATAATGTTCCGACTAAGTGCAGGAATGTAATAACAATTATTCAATTCCATTATGAATCCAGAAGGAAGCTGGAGTTGCATCGTGCCGACTTCCAACACAGCAACTCTTGCTTTGTTGCCGACCCTGATGTCAATCTCCCCTTGTGCCACACGCCTAGTTCTTACCAGTCCCTGCATCGAGTTGCAAATATGAACAACCGATCTGGTATCAAATACCCAAGAGCTGAAGGGTAAGCAACTCCTTGCTAATCATATCTCTATACGACTCATGTCGGTTGGAAAGGTATCTCATACCCCGGCTCCCAACCTTCTTTGCCACCAGGCCCAAAACCATTTTGATAGCCTTGTCAAGTTAACCTGATGCAGTGCATGTCCGTGTCCGACACGAACCCTTCAGTTCAAGGGCATCCAGCATCACCCCAATTTTATGAGCCCACTACTAGACGTACTTGACGTGCGAAGGTGCAACATCGGGAATGGCAATTCACTTGATATTCATGAGGGATCTCTCTACCATTCTAACATGCATAGAAACAAAGAAGCATAATAATCACAAATAAACATATATTGTGAAATAGTATGGCTCCTTCATGGACGTTCTTCCAGGTCGGCTCCGACTCCAATGACCATCTACGAACTCCATCTTGTTTGTCACGTCGGGACGCCAAGCCACCAACCTGATCTCTATTATCCAACTACTACAACTAGTAATGAATTTTACATAGAGTAACAAGTCGACACGCAGGTCGTTATACACTATAATGACAGCACTTTGGCTCCTGCCGGCTGACAAACATGACACGCAGGCCACGTATAAATTACACACATGCATCACATACACATGAGCCATACTATTCACATCAAACCTGAAAAACAAAGTTGTGCATAGAATCGCATTCTACCGGTTTGTGTGTCGGGTATGAAATACACGGTGCTACACACACAGCGGTCCCGTTAGCCGGTTAGCGAGCGGGGTTCAAAGGCGGATTTACATTTCACTGTTAACCCCGATGGCGGATGTCCGACCGGTAGGGGTAGATCGTATCGCGACCTCATCGATCCCGATTGACAGAAAACATAGCCTCAACGATCCCCATGTGCACTTGATCACATCAACCGTGCACATAGCCGATCTGATCAAGAACAACAAATATCATCTGCTGCCTCCACATATCTAATATGCATACGATCTGAATCCAAATCCTATAGCAGAGGCTCTGATACCACTGTTGGGTTCTATGGTAGGGTGCGTCGACTGCAAATTAAAATTTCATACGCGCAGAATAACCAAGAACATGCTACGGGAAGATGGATCACAGTTCGTTACCACTAGACGCGCAGTGCCGTGCAGCGGAAGAAGAGTTGGGGCAGCGCGTCCGCGTGGATCGTCTCCTTCTTGTCCGATCTCCCTCGAACAACCGGTCGTCCGATCCTACGTACAAGTTCGCCTAAGCGGCACAAGTGCACCACCTCTAACGGTATTCGCGCGTGCAGGAGGAACACCGTGCGGCGGACTGCTAGGTCTGATCACACAGTCAGCGGCGAGTGGAGTTGGCTATTCGTAACACATGCAAACCCTAGTCGCAGCGCCGAAGCGATCAACCGCATGAGTGTGCTACACCTCCACTTTACATAGGTGTCCATTGCAGGCTCAACACTTGGGCCTCGCACGGACCCTAAAGCCCAAAGTCTACTCGGTCACAATCCTAGTCCAGTTCGGATCACATCCGACCAGTTTCCTATGAACCGACCTCGTAGGTTCCTTCCCTTAAGCGCGTGACCCCTTAGGTTCAAGTCGGCTTGGTCGCAGTTCGGATCACCTCCGACCTGGATGGTTGGTAGCGGCCTCTAGCAAGGCATGACGACCACCAAGCAGACTATGAAGTTGGTTAGGGGAACATGTACAACGTGTCACACTTATGTTCCCTTTACCTCACGATATATGTTGTCGGGCTCAAAGCGAGACTGTCATCCTTGTGCTAGCCCGACCTCTTTCTCGTTCCAGTGATACCGACCATAAACCGGATTATCTCATAATCCCTGTCGCATGGCTATACTTATCCTGGTCAGATCACACAAGGGGCCCAGAGTATATCTCTCCTGATCGGAGGGGCAAATCCCATCTTGCTCGTCCATGTCTCACAGCATGGGACTGGACAAACCAGAAACCTACCTTTGTAACTACCCAGTCATGGAGTAGCGTTTGGTCGGCCAAAAGAAAGTCTGTCACCATCCTGAGTACATGCGTCAGCTCAGGTCCTAGGACACAGAATGTATGTTGTACTAGAGACTCATAGATGACATATCGTTGCGTCTCATAGTTGGGTCTGTCCGACTCGGACCTTATCTCGACTCGGATCTGACTACGTCGAATCCGACCAGACATTTCCAAGCCCATATTATTCGGTTAGCATCCGATGCTCCATGGCTAGTGAGACCAAGCCATCGACCATGTCATATGCTAGTCTAGTTGGCTGCGCATCCACACAGCCCTTTCGACTAGGGACCTTTTAGTACAGTCATCATACAATGCATAGTCCCACAAACAAGTCACGTACTTGCTGATACACATCATTGATAATGTCCAAGGACTATCTTTATTCATAAACACATAGGAAATATCATCATACATGATTGCCTCTAGGGAATATCTCCAACAGGTATGTGTATTATTTCACTCACGCCACCCACCATAAGAGAACCATTAATGTATTGCAACACCCTACAACGGGGATCCTCCTCTTGTGTGACACGGAGGGCATCGTAGTACAACACCAATCTAAAATATACAACTCAAACCAATCATGATCATCTACCAACCCATAGGACAAAACAGAGATACTCAAACATCATAGGATAACCATAGATCATTGGGAAAAGGTGTTACACCACTGCTTAGAGGGGAAGAGAGTTGGTGTTGACGGCGGCGAAGTTGTTGGTGTAGATCGTTGTCACGATGCTTGCCCCGGTGGCGCTCCGGCGCCATCGTGAACGAGGGGGAGAGAGCCCCCTCCTTCTTCTTCTTCCTTGGCCTCCCCCCTATATGGGAGTAGGGTTCCCCCTTTGTACCATGGCCTCCATGGAGGCCGAGGGGTGGGAGACCCTCTGAGATTGGATTTGTCTCCCTGTTCTCTTCTATTTCGCGTTCCTGTTTTCTGGCCCTTCACCGTTTCTTAAATTCCTGGCAATCCGTAACTTACATCATTTTTCCACAAATTATCTTTCTTGCGCCCGAAGAAGGGCCCCAACCGACTTACAGGGAGGGCAAAAGATACGTGGTCGTGCCAGGGGGTGCCCGGTGCGCCCTGGTGGGTTGTGGAGGTCGTGCGCCTCCGTTAGTGTTGACTCCACCTCCCAAAAATAACAAATATTCCAAAATAATTCTCTGTAAATTTTTATCGTGTTTGGACTTCTTTTGATATGGATATTCTACAAAACAAAAAACATGCAACAAACAGGAACTGGCACTTGGCACTGGATCAATAGGTTAGTCCAATAAATCATATAATATGTTGCCAAAAGTAAGTGAAAGTTGTATAATATTGGCATGAAACAATCAAAAATTATAGATACAATAGAGACGTATCAGCTGCCACATGCTTAGTGGAAGCCACTTAATCATCTCGAGGCTCGACGCCACATTGATAAGTGACTTGCGTTGCTGTGCGGTGGAGCGGTGGTGTCTTGGCGGGATATCCTTCCCTTGGCGGCCCCGGCAAGCTTGCCAGGGCAACCTTGGATTTGTCCTTATGGTGGCCTCGACCGGGCCGGGCTCTCCTTCCCGGCAAGGGAGGCCTTCTCAAGGTGATGCCTCGTTGTCTTGTATGACTTTGTCTTCTTGATCCGCACCTTGATCTTACAAAGAGTGTTTTCTCTGGCTTGGCTTTGGCATTATATACTTGCGATTGGTCTTGCAATGCCAACATGGCTGTGTATAAGTGTGGTCGACAAGTGCACATGTTTATTGCACCACAGGAGCCTGGGGACTGGGCCATACGTGTCGCCAGGCATCGCTGGGGTAGGCCCCAACAAATACATAGGGGAACTTTTGAGCCAAACCGCAATGGGATCCATGTCCGTCTTGATATCTTCTTTGCTTCTTCATTAACCTGTAATAGCATCAGTTTCCGGTTTTCCCACATGTTGTGCGGGATGACGTGGGGAAATTTACATACTGGCTCACGGGCCGCCCACGCCCCACGCTCACTGGGAGGTAACTGCCATCTTATTGATCCCACTACCTCTGTCGTTTCAGCCACGTACACTGCATGCACTGCGTAAAGTAGGTGGCAGGCACATAGGGCACCAAAATGAGTGCCATGTTAGAAACCCAGCATCGTGGATATGCGCAGGAGGGCGGCCATTGATTCTGGATGCTACCAGTGACCCAGAGGGACTAGATTGGGGGAGTGGGGCGGTTGCCTCTGGGTGGTGAGAAGCCAGCCCCCGGCCATGCTCTCCCTATAAAAGGAGGCACGGACGAGGGGCTCTCCCACACACCTCTCCTCCTTCTTCTTCTCGCATCTTGCTTCTGTTATGGTGAAGGGAAGGGGACGTGGTCGAATTCCATCGATGGCGACGAGGGTTTCTTCTCGATAATGCCTCCCTGTCCCAGCGAGGGATGCAGGGACAGAATCCAGCGCCCAAGGTGGCATCGCGGGACGTGAGCGGGGTTGTTGTGGCCCTTGAGGTCGAGGAGGGCATGGTGGCGCATTGGTCGCTCCTCCTATGGTTGCCCCGGCTCCGATGGAAGGCCATGTTGGGGACCAACCGCTGGAGTTTGTTTTCAAGCTGCACGGGCCTTCGTGCAGCCTCCTTCTACTTCCTTCCCCTTTTGCAAGGGTGATGGAGGAAGAACAGCCGCCAGGATTTAAGCTGCACATGAGGGGCTTCTGTAATGGCAACATGCCGACAAACATAGAGTTCCCCGCACCTCATGTCATGCTTCTCCGGCGTGGCTGGAAAACCTTCACTCATTCCGATAGCCTGGCGGCAGGGCATGTTCTCCATTTCAAACTAATGGAGGCTAACCCGCTCCCCATCAAGGTCTTTGGGCGTTCGGGTGCTCGCTTAGGGTGTTGCGCGGAGACCTCGACCGACAATGAAAGTTCCTCATCAAGCGACAACAATGAAGAGGACAGTGACGGTGATGATAATGATGCCGAGCGGGAGCACGACGACTCGGACTCCGGCTAAGCGCCAAACACACCGTAACCGTCAGCTAGGTGCCGACAGCACCATCATCCACACCTGGGTCTTCTTCCCTAGCAGAGCAATTTGCAGGGTGTTGGGTGTGGATGCCTCCGCCTCCTCCAGCTGGACCCCGGCAGGCTTCCTCATGGACTCTGGCGTCATCTTCCCTGCCAGTGTCCCTCCTGCCGTGTCCCGTTGGTCCTGGAGGTGGTGACCAGGGCATCGCCTAGCCGCTCTCTCCGCCCTTCACCTTTGTCCGCGCTGTCCCGATCTTGTCAGGCTGCGTCCTGTCTGTCCTGACGGGGTCAGGATGGGCTTCTGCCCATGCACTTATTTTGCCCTCTTCACCTCCCACTGTAGGTCCCAGTAGGAGAGGGACAAGAAAGGCATTACGGGGCACTTATCATTTTTCAATTCAAAAGATGTATGCACTTGCCAAGCTTTAGTCTTACTTATGTAATCTTTTTCATCCATATTTGTACTCTATAATGTTCGTACTTGTTTATCCACGTATTAATGAAAAAGATATGCTTGTCGGGTACTTGTGCATGTACTATATCCGTGCAGAGGAACAACTCCTTTATACATCCAAGTTAACAAGATTCCCCGATAAGATATCCTGCCGGTCCCTCCCATTGCCGCCGCAGGACTTAGCCTGCTAAGCTAGGAACGTGGAAAAAAGCCAGCCCCTTGCCACTTTCCTCTTTCAAATGCTACTTCAACCATCTTGACTGAAGTAGTCATCGAATCAAGGGATGGGAGCACAAATGTGGGAGGGTGACAAGGTTTCTCTACTTGCAAGTTTCCCACACAGAAGTACATTATGGATGGCTACAAAGAACTTATCTGTTTTGTGTTGCCAGGGGTCAATATGCAAACTTGTCTTCATCCCTATTCCTTGGGAAGTTTATCCATGGTGGGATCCATGTTGTTAGTTCGGGGGAAAACAGTAGCATATGACCTTATCTATATAAGCTAATGACTATGGCAAAGTCATACTTAAATAAACATGCATGCAAGTTCTAGATGCCAGCGCTTCATTTTGTTATCTTTGTTCAAGGTTTGTGCCTGGCTTTGTACAAAGGGTTACATGCACATTGGCAAGGCTTGTACAAAAGGGGATTGCCGGGGCTGAACCCAACAACCGCCTCATGGGTAGAACTTGCATAGATGCTCAATATTCCATGAGTTTTGCACTTTAATGCCATCTTCGGTCTCCAGACGGACTACGCCAGGTCTGGTGACTCGAACTACCCGGTAAGGGCCTTCCCACTTAGGTGTCAATTTGTTGGAACCCTTGGCAGACTAAACACGCCTAAGGACAAGGTCGCCTTCCTCAAGGTTCCAGGCATGAACCTCGCGGCTATGATAGCGGCGCAGGGCTTGCTAGTAGCTGCAACACGTACAACAGCCCGGAGATGATCTTCCAAAAGGAGCACGACATTGTCATGCTGGAGCTGCTCTTTCCCTACTTCATCATAGGCCAGTACTCAAGGTGTCCCATATATGAGTTTCAGGGGGAGCTCTACTTCTGCCCCATACACTAGGGAGAAGGGAGTCTGGCCGGTTGCTCGATTTGGTGTCATACAGAGGGACCAAAGAACCACCAGCAGCTAATCAATCCAACACTTGCCGCACTTCTGTAGCTTATCGTAAGTTCTTGTCTTGAGACCATGCAACACTTCAACGTTCATCCTCTCAGCCTGCCCATTGCTCCGGGGATGAGCAACAGAAGCAAAGGAGACCTTGCTTCCAAGGTTTTGGACGTACTGCATGAAGGCACGACTCGTGAATTGGGTGCCATTATCAGTGATTATCCTGGCGGGCACTCCAAATCGGCACCCCAACCCTTTCATGAACTTTATAGCCGACTATGTGGTCACCTTCCTCACTGGTTCCACTTCGGGCCACCTTGTAAACTTGTCGATGGCAACGTACAAGAATTCAAAGCCCCTAGTAGAATAGGGGAAGGGGCCCAAAATGTCGAGCCCCTAGGCCGAAAATGGCCAGGATAAATGGATCTTCTAGAGAGCTTGAGTTGGTTGATGGATGTTCTTGGAGTGGAACTGGCAGGCTTCACACTTGGTGACTAGCTCAGTTGCATCCTGGAGGGCAGTGTGCCAGAAGAAACCCTGTCGGAAAGCTTTTCCAACCAGGGCTCTTGATCCAATGTGAGAGCCACACATGCCTCCATGTATCTCTGTCGGCAGCGTATGTCCATCTTGCCAGCAAATGCACTTCAATTGCACACCATTTGGCCTCTTTATGTATAGAGTGTCATCGACAAACTAATACATACTATACTGTCGGGCTACACACTTTTAGCTTCTACGTGCTCTTCGGGAAGTTCTCCTGTTTGAAGGAAATGAACTATGTGCCGCACCCAAGCTGGAGCCTGTGGCTCGACAAAAAGGGCTAAAGGCACTTCCCCATTCTTGGGTGCGCTCGCCTCGACTGCAAGAACTTGAGGTTCCGCGAGAGGTTGCTTCTCACCAACCGAATTTGAGTTGTCCCCGGAAACCTCTCTACCAAGAGCTTTGGGAAGCTCTGTCGGGAGATATTTGCCGGAGTCCAACTTTCTCCTTTTTCTGGCCATCACTGAAGGGGACACTCAGGGTTGAGTTAGGTGATGGACAAAAGTCCCTTTTTCCATAGGGACCTTTTGTGCGGCACACTTTGCCAGATGATCGGCAATGCTGTTCTCCGTATGTGGCACGTGCTCGGCTTGCAACCCATCAAAGTGTTCTTCCAGCTTTCTCACCTTCTCCACGTATGCCTCCATCAATGGGCTTTGGTAATCCTTGTTGACTTGCCTCACCACAAGTTGTGAGTCTCCATGGATGATTAGCTTCTTGATTCCCAACTCCACCACAATTCCGAGTCAGGCAAGGGGCCCCTCATACTCAATAGTGTTGTTGGTGGCCTTCTCCTGGGGAAACTGCATTTGAACCACATACTTGAGATGCTCTCTGATACGTCTCCAACGTATCTATAATTTATGAAGCATTCATGCTATTTTATTATCTATTTTGAACGTTTACAGGCTTTATTATACACTTTTATATTACTTTTGGGACTAACCTATTAACCGGAGGCCCAGTCCATTTTGCTATTTTCTTGCCAATTTCAATGTTTCGAAGAAAAGGATTATCAAACGGAGTCCAAACGGAATGAAACCTTCGGGAACGTTCTTTTTTGAATGGAAGTGATCTAGGAGACTTGGAGTTGAAGGCAAGGAAGCTTCGAGGTGGCCACGAGGGTGGGGGGCGCCCCCTACTAGGCGCGCCCCCTTGTCTCATGGCCCCCTCGAGGCTCCCCGACCGACTTTTTTTGCCTATATATTCCCATATACCCTAAAAACATTGAAGCGAAGAATAGATCAGGAATTCCACCGCCGCAAGCCTCTATAGCCACCAAAAACCTCTCGGGAGCCCATTTCGGCACCCTGCCGGAGGGGGGATCCCTCACCGGTGTCCATCTTCATCATCCCGGCGCTCTTCATGACGAGGAGGGAGTAGTTCACCCTCGGGGCTGAGGGTATGTACCAGTAGCTATGTGTTTGATCTCTCTCTCTCTCTCTCTCTCTCTCTCTCTCTCTCGTGTTCTTGAGGTGATACGACCTTGATGTATCGCGAGCTTTGCTATTATAGTTGGATCTTATGATGTTTCTCCCCCTCTACTCTCTTGTAGTGGATTGAGTTTTCCCTTTGAACTTATCTTGTCTGATTGAGTCTTTAAGGATTTGAGAACACTTGATAGTCTTGTCGTGCTTATTTGTGGTGACAATGGGATATTCACGTGATCCACTTGATGTATGTTTTGGTGATCAACTTGCGAGTTCCGCCCATGAACCTATGCATAGGGGGCCGTTTTGACTCTCCGATAGAAACTTTGGGGCACTCTTTGAAGTACTTTGTGTTGGTTGAATAAATGAAACTAAGATTGTGTGATGCATATCGTATAATCATGCCCACGGATACTTGAGGTGACAATGGAGTATCTAGGTGACATTAGGGTTTTGGTTGATTGGTGTCTTAAGGTTTATTCTAGTATGAACTTTATGATAGATTGAACGGAAAGAATAGCTTCATGTTATTTTACTACGGACTCTTGAATAGATAGAACAGAAATGATAACTTTGAGGTGGTTCCGTACCCTACCATAATCTCTTCGTTTGTTCCCCGCTATTAGTGGCTTTGGAGTGACTCTTTGTTTCATGTTGAGGGATAGTTATATGATCCAAGTATGTTATTATTGTTGAGAGAACTTGCACTAGTGAAAGTATGAACCTTAGGCCTTGTTTCCTATCATTGCAATACCGTTTATGCTCACTTTTTATCATTACATACCTTACTATTTTTATAATTGCAGATTACGAATACCCATATCTACTATCCATATTAAACTTGTATCACCATCTCTTCGCCGAACTAGTGCACCTATACAATTTACCATTGTATTAGGTGTGTTGGGGACACAAGAGACTCTTTGTTATTTGGTTGCAGGGTTGTTTGAGAGAGACCATCTTCATCCTACGCCTCCCACGGGTTGATAAACCATAGGTCATCCACTTGAGGGAAATTTTCTACTATCCTACAAACCACTGCACTTGGAGGCCCAACAATGTCTACAAGAAGAAGGTTGTGTAGTAGACATCACTCTCCGGTGGGCTCGACAAGAAGCACGCCAGCTCCTGTGCCCTGTAATGAGAAAGCACTATCAAAATACATAATCCACTCATGAGGTGCCTCCTTGTAGGGGATAACTGTCTCTAACATGCCTTCATCTGGAGTGGGCGTCCATGCTGCAATGAACTCTGCCAACGCTCTGCTCTGAGTTGTTGAGGTACTTTCGTACTTCAGGCCAAAGCTGGACAACTCTAGTGCCCACACAACTATCATGTCGATGGCTTTGGGATTTCTCAGTATGCGCTGAAGTGGGAAACGGGTGACAACCGTGATCTCATGGGCTTGGAAGTACTGGCGCAATTTCCTCGAGGCCACGACAAGGCCAAAGATTAGCTTTTGCACTCCAGAATACCTTGACCTAGCCCCCTGCAACAGGGAGCTGACAAAGTACACTGGTCGTTGAACCACTTTCTTCTTTGTCGCGGTTTTGGGACTGCCTTCGTTAACTTGCGCTGCTTCTTTTTGATCTGTGTTTGACCCTGCCATGACTGGTTCGGTTTCATCTCCGGGGAGGACATTTGCTGCAGTTGCTTCCTCATCCACTTCTCACTATGCCACCAGCGTTGCAGTAACCACTTGATGCATTGTCGCTAAATATAGCAGCAATGACTCTTGAGCTTTAGGAGCGACTAAGGTGGGAGCATAGGAAAGGTAGGTTTTCAGGTCTTGCACTGCTGCTTCGATTTCCGGGGTCCACTTCATCGGACATGTCTTCTTCAAGATTTTGAAGAAAGGCAAGGCACGCTTGGCAGACTTGGAAATGAACCTGGTTAGTGCGGCCACGCATCGAGTCAAACGCCTCACATCATGGACTGTCTTGGGTGCCAGGATATGCTCTGTTTCCTTGATTTTTCCTAGGTTAGCCTCTATACCCCGCTAGGATAGAAAGAAACCAAGGAGTTTGTCAGAGGGAACACCAAACACTCACTTCTCAGGATTTAGCTTCAAATTGATCTTCCGTAAATTTGCAAAGGTCTCTTCCAAAAATTGAACGAGCGTTGATCTGTCTTTGGTCTTAACCACTATGTGATCCATATAAGCTTCTACATTCCTGTGCAACTAAAGTTCAAAGCCAACCTGTACTGCTCTTGCAAAGGTAGGCCCGGCGCTTTTTAACCTGAAACGCTGTTTTTTCTTCGTCTTCCTTGGACATGAATATCGGATAGTATCCAGAGTATGCATCCAAAAATGAAAGAAGATCACACCCAGTAGTGGAGTCCACAATCTGATCGATGCGTTGCAGGGGTAAAGGGTCCTTGGGGTTGGCCTTGTTCAGGTCTGTGAAGTCAATGGAAAGCCTCCATTTCCCATTTGCCTTGCACCCTACCACTGGGTTTGCTAACCATGTTGGATGCAACACTCCCCTGACTAAACAAGCTGCTTCAAGCTTCTTGATCTCCAAGGCAATGAACTGCTGCTACTCTAAAGCTTGATTTCTGATCTTCTTCTTGACGGGCTTGGCATGAAAACAAACATCAAGGTGGTGATCGATTACCTCTCTAGGAACACCGGGGACGTCAGATGGTTGCCAAGCAAACACATCGACATTCGCCCGCGGGAAGGCAACGAGCGCGCTTTCCTATTTGTCATCGAGGGTGGCACTAATGGTAAATGTACCGTTAGCGCCATCCTGCCTTGTCGGGACCTTCTTTACAACAGGTGAAGCAACCTTGGTTTCTTACTAGTGGGACTCTCCGGCAGGTCATCGACGGGTGCATCACACTCCGAAGAGGCGCGCTTCCCGAAGTCCTTGCCGACATCTCTGCTAGTCTTCTTTCCCCTCTTTGTTTCCTTGGCGGGAGCTGTGGATTCTGCAGCCTCAGCTGTTACCGCATCTCGATACATCTGATCCACACATATAAGTGCATCCTTCTCATTTGATGGGATGGAAATGATGCCTATCAGCCCTGGCATCTTCAAAGTGTTGTAGGCATAGTGGGATGCTGCCATGAACTTTGCTAGAGCTGGACGACCAATAATTGAATTGTACAGCAAGGGGAGTTCAACAACATCAAATAGAACCTTCTCCATCCTGTAAACTCTCCACCAAATGTCATCGGTAGCGTAACCTTCCCATTAGGCCGGCTCCTGTTGGGGTTGATTCCTTGGATCGTGCCAGTAAATTTGAGCTCCTTAGGGGAGATCAGATTCAACCCGGTCCCTCCGTCAACTAGCATATTTGTGACTTTGAGGTTGCGTATTGTTGGTGAAACCAACAACGGTAAACACTCAACCGCAGTAGTGCGGTCAGGATGATCCTCTTCGTCAAAGATGATAGGTGTGCGAGACCATTTGAGTGACCTTTGGGAATTTGCAGTTTGCTCTACTGCATTGACTTCATGTGCCCATTGCTTGAGCTGTCGGTAAGAGGAATGCAAAGATGCACACTCGTCAATACACAGGGCTTTAATAGCTTTCTAGAATTCTTGCTTGCTGGTTTCTTCTTCATGCCCTTCATCACTGTCGCCGTCTCCTTCTTTCTTCTCACGGCCCCTAGCAGGTTTTTCCTTCTATTGTGGGGCCTTGCCGTGGCGGCCTCCGCTGCCACCACAACTCTTTTCGCCAGTACCTTATTGATCTCTCTCTCTATCACGCTTCTTGTATTCAGCCTTCTGCTTTCTAACAAGATGCTCAACCTGATGGCACTTTTGAAGATCATGCCCTCTAGTGCGGTGGATCTTGCAGTATGGCCCGTCGGATTTTTCAGCTTTCTCTGCCACTACGGCCTCCTGACAATTAGCGCACGTGGCAGCTTCCTTGCAGGGGCTTCAGTCTTGGCTTTCTTGCTGGTGCCGAGATCGCCAGAGCTCTCAACGGCCAATACTGATTTATCCTTGCGTTTTCTGTTGTGCCTCATTCTTCTCCTCTTCGGGTAAGTGGCCTCGTCGTAATCCTCTGAATCAACTTTGACGCCATCGTCCTCCCCATGGAGTAGCCTTCCTTCCTCATCCCGACCACACTTATCCGCCAAGGTATACAACTCATTGACGGTCTTGGGCAGCCGAACGTTCATTTTGGAACATATCCTTCTGTTGTACACATTTGAATGGAACACGGCAATCACAGCTACTAGATGTATCTATGGAGTGTTGCGGTGCACTCGACTGATGTAGGATCGAAAGTATGTCTAGAGGGGGGGTGATTAGACTACTTGACCAGATAAAAATCTAGCCTTTTCCCAATTTTATATCTTCGCAGATTTTAGCAACTTAACACAAGTGAAGAAATCAACCTACACATGCAATTCTAAGAGTATAGCAGCGGAATGTAAATCAATGCATATGAAGGTAAAGAGGAGGAGTTTGGAGGGAGCAAACACAATGTAGACAAGGAGATTTTTGGCGTGGTTCCAATAGGTGGTGCTATCGTACATCCACCTTGTTAGAGACTTCAACCCACGAAGGATAACGGCTGCGTGAGTCCACAGAGGGCTCCACCCATGAAGGGTCCATGAAGAAGCAACCTTTTCTATCCCACCATGGCCATCGCCCACGAAGGACTTTCCCCACTAGTGTACATCTTCACGAAGTAGGCAATCTCCTCACCCTTACAAACTCCTTGGTTCAACTCCACAATCTTGACAGAGGCTCCCAAGTGACACCTAACCAATCTAGGAGACACCACTCTCCAAAAGGTAATAGATGGTGTGTTGATGATGAACTCCTTGCTCTTGTGCTTCAAATGATAGTCTCCCCAACACTCAACTCTCTCTCACAGATTTGGCTATGGTGGAAAGATGATTTGAGTGGAAAGCAACTTGGAGAAGGCTAGAGATCAAGATTCCTGTGGTTGCATTGGAATGTCTTGGTCTCAACACATGAGTAGGTGGTTCTCTCTAAGAAAATGAGTACTGGAAGTGTAGGCACATTCTAATGGCTCTCTCTTAGGTCGAAAAGGGGGTGGAGGGGTATATATAGCCTCCACAAAAAATCTAACCATTACACACAAATTTCCAAACTCGATGGGACCGAATGGTTCAACTCGGTCAGACCGACTTGGTTCAAAAATGTGAACGTTAGGCATTTCGGTGGGACTGACAACATCATCTCGGTGAGACCGATGCACTAAGGTGGAAAAACCTCATCTCAGTGAGACTGATCACGTGAACTCGGTGAGACCGATTTCAGTAATAAGCAAACAAAGACTTGGTCAGGCAAACTCGGTGGGACCAATTGCTCATCTCAGTTAGACCGAAATGTTATGAAAAGGAAACAAAGAGTTTGCAATGCCAACTCGGTGGGACCGATTGCTCACTTCGGTTAGACCGAAACGTTATGAAGGGAAACAGAGAGTTTGCATTCCCATCGAGGTGAGACCGAGATCCCTGTCGGTAAGACTAAACTGATTTCGGTTTGTTGATATGGCTATGTCAAGTGAACTCGGTGGCACCGGATAGATCAAATCAGTGGGGCCGAGTTTGACTTTAGCTTTAGGACATATGTGGAAATGAGAAAGTGGTTGAGGAATTTTGGAGCATATCACTAAGCATTTTGAGCAAGCAAGCCATTAAGCAACACCCCATCCCCTTTTTAATAGTATTGGCTTTCCTATAGACTCAATGTGATCTTGGATAACTAAAATGAAAAAGGTAGAGTCTTGAGATTTTGCCAATATGTGCCCTTACATTTTGAGGGTCCACATCTCTAGTCCATGCCATACCAATCATTGAACTTTCTAAAACATTGATCTTGAAAGAGTATTAGTTCAATGAGCTATATGTTTTTATGAATTACCAAAACCAGCCGAGGATTAGTTGCATTTTAAATATCCCCCTTTTTGGTAATTGATGACAAGATATAGATCAAAGCTTCGACAAATGATAATATAAATGAAGTACATCGTTGCTTTGAGAAGTATGTGATAAGCAAGAGCTCCCCCTAAATTTTAGCATTATTTAAATTTGCTTTTGAATGCAAATGTACAATCAATTAGGATTGTGGGTCACTCTTCCATGTCACATACATCTTGGTGGAGCGCTTAAAATGATAGAATATGGAATATGCACTCATCACCAAAATAAGATATGAATGATCATAGATAAGATAAGAGTAGCATCATTAAGCACAAGCATTAAAGTATGATATGATCAAACATATGATCATAAGAGTATCTCACACACAAGCATAAAATATTGTTTCAACCAAACAAGTAAATCAAATGGAGTAGCAAAAAGGGGCAAAAGAAGCTAGCACTCATTCTCTCTCGAAGCCTATGATCTATACACTTTGTCCCCCTTTGGCAACAAGTTACCAAAAAGCCTGAAAATGCATAGGGCTATGTGGCTCTAAGCATGATCTCTGGGAGCTTTGCAGTGCGAAGCTGGTGTGGAGAGGAGTCCTGCAATGAATGCATCGGAAGAGGTCTGAGGAGCTGGTGGAGTTGCAACTAGAGGAGAAACAGAGGCTGTAGCTGTTGGTGCTGATGTAGTAGCCCTAGTGTCAATGGCTGGCACAATTGCAGACCCTTGCCCTCGTGGCACTCTCTGAAAGGCATCTATAGTAGCTCTCCCTCTTCTCTCTTCTGCTTCATCCTGGAGTTGCTCAACCGCAGTCTGAATCTCTGCGACCTTCAAGTCTAGATCATAGAATTTAGTCTTAATGATCCTCTCTAGACTCTCTTGGTTCAGAGTCAGGGTTGCCAACCCTTTCTCAATCCTCAAGGTTGCTTGGATGAGATAGCCCAATTGATCTTGCTTGGATTTTAGGAATACTTGAGAAGCTTCTTCTGCACTTGGAATCTTGGCAGCCTTCTCATCTCTAGCTTCCTCTTTCTTCTCCTGAGCCTGCACAGATGTGTGATAGGATGGATCCATGACAACCACATCATATTCAAACTCTGGCAATAGGGGAAGATGTTCCTTGTCCAAAAGATACATGCCCTTGCCCATCTGGGAGTTTATGAGCATTTGAATTTGTGGAGCATAGCCACATGATCTCTTCTGGTCTGCAGTAGTCCTCTTGATTGTCTCAACAATCAATGTCATCACCTTGAACTTTTCAGGCACATCAAACGTATGCAATAGATTAATTGAGTGCCCTCTGATCATCCTGTCATCTCCAGACTTGGGCAGCAAGGTGTGTCTAAGAATAGTGTTGATGGTTGGTAGACCTGACAGCAGATAGTAGACAGACCCTAACTTGTGGGTGTCCAAGGCAGCAGCTGGGATTTCCTTGTACATATGAGCCAGGGAGTCATGTCCCTTCCTTGGCTTAGGATAGCCATCTGTATCATCTTCAAGCTCTTCTGGGGCATTTATCAGCTTTGCCCAGTCAGCCATAGTTGATTGGTACCTAGTGCCCTCTATCATCCACACAATTTTACCATCAGGGTAAGAGTGTGTTGTGGAGTAGAACTGCATTATCAACTCATCATTCCATTTTATTAGCTTCTGGCCAACAAATGCATCAACCCCTGTTAATCTGAAGCTCTCATGGACTCCTGGGAGGTGATTGTCATTGTTGAATGTACTCCCAATCGACCCATCTCATGTCACTTAATATAGGCTTCTTGTCAAGCAGCACAGTCTCATAGAAGTCTTGTTCCTTTGTGTGGAACCTGTAGTCAACACCGGTTCTCCTTCTAATGGCATATGGGTCATTTTTACTCCATAGCCCGAGTCTTGCATCCTTCTTGAGCTTCATGTTTTCAGCAACAGGGTGAGTGTCATCGTGATCAGGAATTTTGGGATTCAACTTTCTGAGCACTTGCTCATCTTCTTCTTCTTCCATTTCAGGCACTTGTGCATTGTTCTTTTCAGCAGCAGATATGTTTCTGGTGGATCTCTTTGGGGCATGAGCAGCAAGCTTGGGGGCAGATTTGGGCTTTGAAGGAGCAGCCCCTGATCGGGTTGCATCTCCCATCAGTTTCTGTGATTTGGCAGGAGGAGCATCTTGCTCTTCATCTTCCGCTGGGTCTGTGATCATAGAAGATCTCCCAGTGACTCTGGCTATTGTCTTCTTGACCCTCCCCTTCCACTCCTTGCCCTCACCAGCCTCTTTGGGTTTAAGAGTGAACACCATGGTCCCTTGGGTTGAGGCTCTGGCTTTGGACATGGGAACTCTTTTGGCAGGAGCTTTTTTCTTCAACCCTGGCTTAGTAGCAGTTCTAGTTTCCTTCTTGTCTCCTTTCCTCTTGGAAGAGACTTCTTCATCAATCACAAAATCTTCATCCTCAGAATTAGATGTCTTCTTCCTCCTCTGCCTAGTTGCAGCTTTAGGCAGGTTACTGGGAGTGCTTCTGCCCCCATCATCTTGACTGCTCTCAGAGGGACTAGTGCCCTCACCATATGAACCTATTCCTCTGACTTGTTCTGACTGTCACTGTTGTCAGACATGCTGCAAACTGAAAGCTGACCCTGTGAATAGATATAGATGAGATAGCGTGGATGAGCATCACAAAGTGTAGAGTTTTTGCAAAACAAATGAGCTAAAAACTTAGTTTTAGTTTTCTACTGAAGTCATTTTGGAGCTACCAATTTGCTGAACTCGGCGACACCGAAGCAACATTCAGTGTTAAAACTGGTGAACTTGGTCAGACCGAGGCACAGTTCGGTGACACCGATATTGCTAGGGTTTCACAAAGTTCTGAACTTGGTCACACCGATTTGTGAGTTTCGGTCAGACCGAAAATTAGAGTGCAATGGCCTAGGTCAAATCGTTGGGACCGATTTCTACAACTCGGTCGGTCCGAGATGAGATCGGCGGAAACCTAACCCTAAATTTTTGAATCAAAACTAATCTAGAGGATGTCTCTGCTAGATAGAATAGTTTCAATCGTGGCAAGAATCATGGCATTATCTTTGTGCTAAGAATCATAGTGAGAAAGCACAAAGTATTGAACTCATACCCTAACTTGGTGGTGAGTTCGCTACGGCGACAAGCGGCGGAGGAGATCCCGTTGACAGCGGCGGAGTCCAGCGGTAGGAGGATGCTGGCAATGGAGGTGACAATCCGGAGACCTGGGGTCGGCAGAGCTGGACAGCGCGGGCAACGAGCTTTTGGAGAAGTTTCCAAAAATTCGACCCGTTAGTATATATATCCACACCCTATCGGTGAGACCGAGTGGAACAACTCAGTGTCACCGAGATGAAGAATCGCAAGCGGTTACTGCAACTCGGTGAGACCGAAGTGTTCAAATCGGTTGCACCGAGATTGAAACCTAGATCAACTTAATGAACTTGGTGTGACCGAGAGGAATGAATCGGTCAGACCAAGATGCATCAAGAGGTTTTGGAAGTTTAAGTCTATGAAGAATCGGCGGCTTCGAGTTCTCCTCACCCAGAGGGTTCGAATCTGACTTGGATCAAACTTTGTGATGTGGCATGAATAGAGTTTGAGACGAGAAAAGCATAGATAGCTAGAGGGAGTACTTAGACAATCTTGTCCATCCATTTTGCAAAAGAAAATACCAAACAATCAAAACAACAAATGGATGTCCTCGAATGGAGAAAATTATGCAACCAAAATGCTCACACAATAGGATAGCACATGAAATATGTGGCAAGCATGCACAAACACTCTAGCATCTATCAAGAAATTGGCGTTGACTAGGTCATCTAGATATGAGTATATTGACTTAGGAGTCAAATGAGAACATTTGATCATAGGTCATACTCATCGTTTAAGGACAAGTGGGGTTACCACTTTTACATAAAGCATTGTTGTGTTCACACAATTTGAGTTGCTTTAGCTCAATTCTTAGAGTAAAGCTCCCCCTAGATGTGATATCCCCTTTTAGAGGGATCAACTAACCGTGGGTTTTGTCGATGATGACTTCATGTAGATGTCGCGGATGCTCAAAGTTGATGCAGATCATTTGGAGCAATCCATTGGAGTGAGTTGCACTTTCAATACCTACATGGGTTAGTCCCACAAGGAACAAGCAAGGATATCCATAGACATAGAGTGAAGTACACACATGATGATGTCCATGGAAGCATTAGGTTGACTTGTCCCTTGACTTACTATCAAGAGAGTTTGTGACTCCTTGAACTAGTGCAAGATGTGGAAGATGATTGCACTTGTTCTTGCCAATATGAATATGTGTGAAGTATGTTGGCGGAGTCACACTCAAGAACTCTCTAGTTCTTCTTCTTCGAGATCCACATCATCTTGATGGGAATCCTTGGGGTTGTAGATGTACTTGATGAAGTTGAACTTGAGGTAGACTTGGGAACCCAGTTGACCAAGGCCTTTGGAGCATCTTCAAATGCATCAATCTCCTCTTGAAGCTTGTCCTTGCCTTTTAGCCTGTGGTCTTGTGGTGGAAGATCATCTTGAGCTTGTGTCCCCTTGAAGGAAGTAGGATTATACTTCTCTTGTGGAGGAACAAACTTCATCTTGGGGTATTGCTCTTCTTCCCACTCAACTCCATTGGCATTGAACTTACGTTGAAAACCAACACCTTGATTCTTCCGGTGCCTTCTTTGCTTCCCTACAATTTCCTCAAATTGCTTACTTCCGGCAAGGCTCTTGTAAACAACTTTCTTTATAATTCCCTTCAATAAGCAATTTTCTTGCTCAAGTGTAACTTGGCTAAGAGAATCATAAGTGGAATCAAGAAAACTACTAGAAGTAACAATATTGTATTTAGCATGATTATTGTTCCTACTAGAAGAAGATTCTTTCTTACTCTTGTTGCTAGATTTTACTTGTGGCATGTAAGTAGACGAGAGTAAACGCTTGGCAATGTAAGAAGAACTTTTCTTCCGAAGATCATCATTGATGGCTTTTGAGAACCCATGTTCTTGCTCTAGGTTGAGCTTCTCGAAGCGTAGCTTCTCATGAGTTTTCAAAAGTTCTCGATGATCTTCTAAAGTAGTTTCATGAGCTAACTTAAGAGTGTTTAGTTCTTTAGTTAGACACTCAATCTCCTTCTTATCATTGTCATTCATTTCATCTTGATTAGCATGATTAATAGCAATTTCATCATAGTTTTCATCACTAGCATTCTCAACAAGTAAATCATCATCACCTAGCAAATCATCTTCATCACTATTGAAATCAAAATACTCGGGGTGTGATACCTTGGGGCCTTTAGCCATGAAGAATCTTCCAATTCCTTCATTTGGTGACTCAAATATGTCATAGGAGTTGGTTGACACAAGTGCAAGACCGGCAACACCTTCATCTTGTGTATATTTGGAGACGGAGTGATAACTTCTCTCAGAGTGGTGATCGGAGTCAGAACCGGATACCCATTCAACAACATGGGCTGGATGTCTTCCTTTTGTGTAGCTTTTTGATGACTTGTCCTTCCTTTCTGAATCCTTGCTTCTGCGAGAGGTTCTTCGTTCATAACGATCATATCTACCCCTTCTCTCTCTTGGAGGTGATTCTTCTCTTCCACTTCTTCTTTTCGGTGCGTCTTATCTTCTTTTGTAGGGAGCCATACACTAATTGGAGTAGTGTCCGGCTCTTCCACAATTGTAGCAATTACGCTCACGACTAGAAGATCTTTTGTCATGGTAGGATCTTGACTTGGAGCTTCTTTCTTTGCTTCTACTCTTGTAGAATTTGTTGAAGTTCTTCACCATTAAGCTCAATTCCTCATTGAAGACTTGTTTTTCACTTGATGTTGCAGAAGCATCACATGAGGCTTTATATGCACCACTAGACTTGTTGTCAAGCTCTTCTTTATCCTTGAGTGACATCTCATGAGCAACAATTCTTCCAATGATTTGCGTTGGCTTGAGATCTTTGTAATTTGGCATCATTTGGATCAATGTGAACACGGTATCATATTTTCCATCCAAGGCTCTTAGGATCTTCTTGATGATGAATTTGTCAGTCATCTCTTCACTTCCTAAGCCGACAATCTCATTTGTAATGAGAGCAAGCCTAAAGTACATTTCAGCGACACGTTGACTTTGAAGCACATCCAACTTGGATTCCTTGACGGACTCGGTACCTTCGTGCATATCAATCAAAGTATCCCAAGTTTCCTTTGCATTCTCAAGACGGCTGATTTTGTTGAATTCTTCGGGGCACAATCCATTGAAAAGGATATCGCAAGCTTGAGCATTGTATTGCAGCATCTTCAACCCTTCTATAGTTGCTTCACGATTTGGTTCTCTCCCATCAAAGAATTCACCTTCCAAACCAATGCAAACAATAGCCCAAACGGCGAGGTTATGTCCAAGATTATGCATTTTCAACTTATGCTTCCAACTAGCAAAATTAGTACCATCAAAGTAAGGACCTCTATGGCGCGCCAAAGATGTCGTGGGAAACCATTGCTACCTATGGGGCCATGAGCCCCTTTTGGTTCGGCGGGGGGATGGGCACATTACCCAAAGAGCGGCGAAGCGCAACACAGCACGACGGAGATCACATGGGCAGTTTTACCTAGGTTCGAGATGCCGTGAGGCATAAAACCCTACTCCTGCTTTGGGGGATTGATGGTGGATAATGGTGGAGAACGCGGTGCTCTTGCCCGGCAAGGTGGCCCTGAGGCGAGAGTGGCTATGCGCATACAAATGTGTGAGGGTCTGAATCCTTTCTACGGTTTCCATGGGCCTCCTTTTATAGATAAAGGGGTCACCACAATGGCAAATCAGTCATTACATACTGATTAGCAAACAGTGCTATCATACCTAACTCTGCAGGCTGACAAAGTGCATTAAATGTGCCGCTCAATGTCACATCACAGCATGCCCGACAAGCCTTGCCCGGCTGCTTTGCTGGCTTTGCGCCTGCTTCTTGACACGTCTCATGATGGGTGTCGTCTGGGGGTATTTCCTGTAGGAAGTGTCTACCATGTGGCAGGGACTGGCCACTTAATTACTTAGGAGCTTGACACCACACTGATTGATGACGAGCGTTGTTGAGAGGTGGCAAGGTGGAGTGGTTTGCCTTTGCAAGCCCTGGCAGGCCTGCAGGACGATCTGGAGACTTGCTTACAGGGTAACCCCATCCTTGCCAGGCTCGCCTGACCAGCAAGGGAGGTTCTTCCCTTAGTGGTATCTTGTCTCTCTGGCTAGTCTTGGTCTTCTTGATCTGCACTTTGGTTCTTCAAAGGACTGATCTTTCGTGCTTGGTTTGATCTTGGGTGTTGTATTCTTGTCCTCGGGCCTGTTGTCCTGCCGTTCGTGCATGAGTCAGGGGAAAACATACACCCTTGTCTGTGTACCCGACACTTTGTTTGCAAGTTTAATAGTGACATCAATGTATTCTATTTCAGCGGGTGATATATCATTCATAATTTCTTGGTATAAAGTAAAAGGAATAGCATTCACACTAGCACCCAAGTCACATAAACCATGATAGTGATGATCACTTATTTTAATTGAGACAATGGGCATGCCAACAATAGGTTTGTTCTTATCTTTAGTATCAGGTTTGGCAATTCTAGCAGCTTCACCATAGAAGTAAATAACATGCCATCAATATTTTCAAGCAAGAGATCTTTAACCATAGCAACAGTAGGTTCCACTTTAATTTTTTCAGAGGGTCTAGGTGCTTTAATATTACTTTTGTTAACCACTATTGACACCTTAGCATGTTCCTTTATCCTAACAGGGAAAGGTGGTTTTTCAATATAAGCACTAGGCACAACTGGATCAACATTATAAATGATAGTTTCATCCTTTAGCTATAACCAGTTCTTTAGTTACTTCTTTAATAGGGGGATGGTATTTAAACCACTTCTCCTTATGGAGACCAACATGAGTAGCAAATGATTCAGGAAAAGAGGCTACTATCTCAGAATATTTAGTGCTAAATTTGTGAAAAGAATCGATATTCATAAAAGATGTAATACAATTAAACTCAAGCTTAATACCTGACTCTTTACCTTCTTCGAGTTCCTAATCTTCAGAGTTGCGTTTAATTCCTTCTAAAAGATCCCACCTGAATTCAATAGTCATCTTCATAAAAGAACCAACACAAGAAGTATCGAGCATGGATTGGTCATCATGAGAAAGCCAAGCATTAATATTTTGAATGATAATTTCTCTCAAGAGCTCTTGATTGGGGCATGAATATAATATTGACTTAAGCGTCCCCCAAGCTAGAGCGATACTTTCTCCTTAACGAAGCCAAAAATTATATATATAATTCTGACCATGATGAACTAGATCCATAGGATAAAACTTTTGGTGAAATTCCAATTTCAATCAATTCCAGTTCCATGATCCAATATCATCGCATAGCCTATACCATGTCAATGCTTTTTTCCTTCAAAGATAAAGGGAAAACCTTCTTCTTAACTTCATCTCCGGGTAAACCTACAAGCTTAAATAATCCACAACTTTCATCCACATGTATCAAATGCATATCAGGATGTTCCATTCTATCTCCTTCATAAGGATTAGCTAGCAGTTGTTCTGTCATACCCGAAGGAATTTCATAACTAATATTTTCAGTAGGCACGGTAGGTCTAGGGGGAACTCTTTGCGTTTCTGGTCGAGGTGAAGATACCCCGAACAAACCCGTCAAAGGATTGTTTTCCATAGTATAACAAGTGACAATAAATTTCAGCATGTAGTATAAATTTTTCCTTACCAATTTCCATTTACCAAGAGCGCTACACTCCCTGGCAATGGTGCCAGAGAAGAGTCCTAATGACCCATAAGTATAGGGGATAAATCATAGTCTTTTCAATAAGTAAGAGTGTCAAACCCAGCGAGGAGCAGAAGTAAATGACAAGTGGTTTTCAACAAGGTAAATTTTGCAAGCACTGAAATTATCGGTAACACATAGTTTGATAGCAAGATAATTTGTAATGAGTAACAATAGTAACAATAAGTGCAAAAAGGTAGACCTATCCTTTTGATGGCAAACGAAAGGCCGGTACGGTCTTAGATAATAAGTAAAGCGTTCTTGATGGCACGTGGGAATTTCATCTAGTCACTTTCATCATGTTTGTTTGATTCATGTTCGCTACTTTGATAATTCGATATGTGTGTGGACCGGTGCTTGGGTGTTGTTCCTACTTGAACAATCCTCCCACTGTAACATTCCAAATTTTCAATTTGGAATGTTATACATTAGATCATCATTGTGTGTCATATTTTATTGCATTTTGGCTTGATCCTAGAAATTCTATGCAACTCAAGGACCGACGGAGAGAGTTGGGGATTTCGTTATTTTAATATTTGAGTTTTTCTCAAATTTTGAAAACAGGATCATTTGATTTTAATTATTTTATCTTTGAATATTTCTATTATAAAAATAATAGAGAGGGAATAAAATGACTTTCCCAAAATAAACAAATATTGGAGATTTAATAATAAAATCAAATAAGATTTTATTTCGGAGTTTTATCGCTATTTTATTTGAATTAGGAAAAATACGCAATTTTCAAAATCGCTTTTTAGGCCCAAATAAATGTTCATCTTGTCGGGCCTATTTTTAGAGGACGGGGAAATTTTATTTCGGGATTTTTGGAGTCCGTTTAGTATTTCTTTTCTTTCTTTTTCTGCAAGTCAGAATTATTAAAAAAAAAGTCAAACCGACTCCGGGCCGTACCCGAGTGGGATTCCGCCCGGGGGGAGGGGCTTTATAAGCCGGGCCACCCCCTGCCCCGAAGCCCAGCCGCCGCCCGAAGCTCACCCCGCTGCCGGGAAACCTAGCCGCCGCCGCCGCCGCAGCCCGCCGTCGCCCAGGCCGCCCCGTGCCACCGCCGACCCCGCCGCCCCGCTGCCGCCGCCGCCGCCTCGCCGCCTCGCAGGAGATCTTGCTGGACCCGAGGTAGCCGCCGCCAGTTTTTTATAAACACCGTTTGGTTTAAAAAAAACCCTAGATCCGTTTTTTAGATCAGTTTGTCGGTTTTTCTCGGTTTAGTTATTTAACGGACGTTCGTCCGTACTTTGTTTTATCAAACGGTTTTCTCCATTTAGCCGCAGATAGCGAACGTTTGTTCGTTAGCCTGTTCGTCAGTTTTTCTTTTTCTCAGGTTTTTCGCGATTATTTTCGATTGTGATTTCTGATCCGACTTTCGTTTTAGTATAACTTTTCGTTCGTTTATCAGAATCAGGCGATTCAAGCACCTAGAGTTTCGTCTCGAAACCCTCTTTCCGTTTAACCAACTCAAACAAGTTTTTGCTACTATAAAATTTGAATTAGGTCCAGATTAGTAAATGAAGCTTGTTTCTTTCGCCGTTTGAGTTTCGTTGCTTCGTTTGATTTGATTCTTTTTGCAAACCGAAGTTCTTAAGTTGAACTTTCTGGTTAGATCTCTTATTTGAGTTTTACCCGTGCATTAGATGAGTGCTTATTGTATGCTTGTTTGTTTGCGATAGAGTACCCGGAGTGCGCCGCGTGCTACTATGAGTCTCTAGGTTTCACGGATCATCAGCAAGGCAAGTAACGCTTTGATCATACCTCTTTACTACCCAGTTTTATTGCATTAGATCAATCCTCAAACAATTGCATGATTAGGATATGATTAATATGTTGGTTTTCGGAAGTAGATGAGGTAGAACCTATTGTCCTGTTTATTATCAAACCTTTGGGAGTTACTTCTATGTTTGCTTATATTGCTATGCTATGCTTGTAGACGTGGATTGGGTGAGTGTATCCATGATAGATGTGAGATTGTTAATTAATGGTTCAACTTAAGGTGGCCACTTTAATACACATCTGGGTGGATTGAGGCACCTGGGGAACCCAGTGTTGCTTGTATTTTTGGAAATCCCGGGGTACCTTGTGATTCTCCTATGGACCGCCACCCAGGCTCAAAGGGATCATGAGATTATTCATGCTAGAAACTTCCGTTTGCAGCCGCAAGCTACTATGGGCTCTAGCATAGTTGAGTATGTTGTGTGACCTCTTTCGGTGGTAGGCTAGCAGATGTAGGGGATGTAGGTTGGTACTATGTACCCAGAATAAAGAGTTAATGCATCTGAAAGACTTTGTCTCGGTCATCCGTTTCTCAAACATCATGAAGCGCGAGAAATTCAACGGAGGAGATCGAGTCTTGCGGGGAAAAGTGCGCAAACCTCTACAGAGTGTACAAACTAATCATGGTTATCCGTGTCCCGGGTTATGGACGTTTTGAGTATCTAGTTACTTAGATTATCATGTGAATCTCATGATGTTACTTAATTTAATTTGGTTGGGTTAATGACGATGCATAATTTGGTTGGGTTAATGATGATGCTTAATTGGGATTGAGTTGGAGGAACCTTCTCGATGTTTAACAACCACCATGATAGTTAAATAAAATTTATTCCTTTGTTGTAGGAAAAAAATGGCTTTATGCAAACTGTAACCATAGAGCTTTCCACCAGCCATATATGCATGTAGTGATAGCATTATTATGTTCATCACTCTCTATGTGTTACATTGCCAGCATATTCCATGTGCTGACTAGTTTTCAGGCTGCAATGTTCATATTGCAGACTTTTCAGGCAACGAGTAAGGTGCCTTAGGTCGTGATCTTTCACTCAGTGATGTCGTTGGAGTTAATGGACTCGCTTTATATTCCAAGCCTTCCGATGTTATCGTTTTTAGATGGCCTTAAGCCATATTTATTGTAATAAGTTCTCTTTTGAGACATTCGATGTAATAAGTGTGTGATTGCTACTCTGTTATAAATCCTTCAAGTACTGTGCGTGTCAGCATTACCGATCCAGGGATGACACTGATGCACAGAGATTAGACTGTTTGAGGTCTGGTCGCTACAAGATGGTATCAGAGGACACGCTGACTGTAGGACACGACCACTAAGCTAAAGCCCTAGATCACTACTCTTCTCATTTCTGACTCCTCTCCCTTTTCTACTCTTTTGGAAGGCGGATGCAAGGAACAAGTTCACGCAACCGGATGAAGATACACCCTTTGGACACCACTTGAAGGAAGTCACTAGATACCTGAACATCGGAGTAACAAGCTTCACCGGGACCTACATCGCCACTTTGCCAGAAGAGGAGCATTGGATGATTCAAGTTCAAGTTCCAGGGAGGACGTTCATGTCAGTCACTGAGCCCGTAAAGTTTTCCTTTGATGCACCAACCTGGAGTCTAGGAAAGAGCATGGCAGCCCACATCACCATGGGACGCATTGGAGAAGTTTACCACAAGGATCTCAAGGATACTATTTACCAAATTTGTGGGTGCCAAGATGAGCAATGGGAAATGATCAGCACCAGGAAGGATAGATCAATTGCCGCTTTCATCCAAGAGTTAAACCAACACATTCGCCGCCAGGAGAACAAGATGTGCACAGGCATGATAGATCTGAATAAGGCAATGACCAAGATCACGGAGCTGGAAGAAGAACTCAAGTCTACACGTGATGGATATGAGGAGGAAATGACGACACTCGTGGAGAAGAATGATGATCTGAAGAAGAAGCTAAAAGTATTTACGGGATTCCCCGCGCCGGGAGGAGAAGACGATGATTGCACTTGCCCTGAGAACTACATCATCATCGACGACACTGACTTGGACCCAGACGATAGCGATGATGACTTTGTTGATGAAGCTGGAGCAGATATCATGGAGTCTTCGACCGACCAATTTTTCTAGTCGACCACCATAACAGTAGTAGTATTCCCCCATGTATATAGTAGAGTCCGAGCAATTTTGTAACGATAGTTAGACCGTTGTATGCCCTTGTTTGAATTGATTGAAGTGATATGATTGTGTTTGTCTCATGTGCATATGGGTAGTGTCTTTCTCTCTGGACCTCATTCTATTCTGTATTCTCATCTTTTCTAAACCCTCAGATGCCTCCGAGACGTGACAGTAGATTTGCTTTCCCACCGGAGCTCACTCAGTTGATCCAGCAGCAGAATGCATTGATGTAGATACTAGTCCAGAATTAGAATCAGGGGAACAACAACAACAACAACAAAAACAACAACAACAACAACAACAACAACCCACCACCACCACCACCTGTTGATCACTTAGCCCGTTTCTTGAGGCTGAATCCACCGGTGTTCTCTAGTAGCACCGAGTTTATAGTTGGAGATGATTAGCTCTGCAAGATGGGAAGGGAGTGCACCACTGCAGGATGCACAGATGCGGAGAAAGTGCGTTTTGCCGCACATCAGCTTCATGGACCCGTAGCATCATGGTGGGAAAATTTCACAACCACTTACCCCATCGACACTATCACATGGGACCTGTTTCAGCAGGCTTTCCGTACTGCCCATGTTTCAGCAGGAGCTATGTCCATGAAGAAGCGTGAGTTTCGCAACTTGCGCCAAGGAGGACATACAGTTGGCCAGTATGTGGATGATTTTAGTAAGCTAGCATGTTATGCCCCAGATGACGTTGCTATGGATGCAGCTAAGCAGGAGAAGTTTCTGGAAGGACTGAATGATGAGCTGAGCATGCAGTTGATGGTGGCAACCTTCAACAACTACCAAGAGTTGGTGGATAGAGCTCTCATGCTTGAAGGGAAGTAGTAGCAGATTGACAGCCGCAAGAGGAACTATGGACAAGGGAAGTACAATTCTGGAGCTCAGCACAAGCCTCGTTTTACCCCAAACTCGGGAGGACCTTTTCAGCATACCCTTGGAGGTCACAACCACAATGGAGGGAGTTCACACAACCATAGTGGCCCCAAGAATGGTAATGGGAATGGAGGAAGCAACGGACAGAACTGTACCAACCCATCAACACCAGCCAAGAGGGATCTAAGTCACATTACCTGTTTCAAGTGCCAGAAGACTGGACATTATGCCACTGAATGTCCTGAAGCTAAGAATGGAAATGGCAATGGAAGCTCTGGGAAGAAGCCTAACCCTTTCAATAGGGGACAGGTGAACCACGTTAGCGTGGAGGAGATTGAAGCCCAGCCAGATGAAGTAATAGGTAAGTTTTTGGTTAAGTCATTTATTGCAATCGTTCTTTTTGATACTGGTGCATCACATTCATACATATCAAGGGGATTTGTGGATAAGTATAAACTGCCAACCCAAGCCATTAGGTCACCCATGTTAGTAACCTCGCCAAGAGCAGAGTATATGGCTAGTCTATGGTGTGATCGGTTACCATTAAGGATTGGTAACTATGTGTTACCCTCAGACCTAATAGTATTGAAGTCGTAAGGACTGGATGTGATATTAGGCATGGATTTGTTACCGAAGTATGGAGGAAACATTGAATGCACCAGTAAGTCGATTTTGCTTACCAACCCAGAAGGAAGAAGGATCAAGTATGTATCCCGACATGTGCCGAAGAGGACTCAAGTGAATTCCTTATCATGAGTTGTACAGGAGGAAGTACCAGTGGTGAAGGATTTCCTTGACGTATTTCTAGAAGAGTTGCCAGGCATGCCACCGGATAGAGACATTGAGTTTTTGATTGAGATTTTTCCAGGCACAGGGCCAATATCAAAGAGACCGTACAGGATGCCCGCAAAGGATTTGGAGGAAATTAAGAAGCATATTAAGGAGTTACTGGATAAAGGCTATTTTCGCCCAAGTTCGTCACCTTGGGGATCACCAGTGCTTCTACTGGAGAAGAAGGATGGATCATTGAGGATGGTTGTTGATTACCATGGATTGAATGAAGTGACAATCAAGAACAAGTACCCACTGCCAATGATCAATGATTTGTTTGACCAGTTGCATGGAGCAAAGGTATTTTCCAAGATCGATCTATGATCAGGATACCACCAGCTGAAGATTCGAGAGGAGGATATACCTAAGACAACTTTTACCACCAGGTACGGGCTATATGAGTATACTTTTACGTCATTTGGTCTGACTAACGCACCTGCCTATTTCATGAACATGATGAACAAGGTGTTTATGGAGTTTCGGGGTAAGTTCGTCGTGGTCTTCAGTGATGATATTTTGGTCTACTCGAAGAATGAAGAGGAGCATAAGGAGCATTTGCGTTTGGTACTTGGGAAGCTCAAAGAACATTAGTTATATGCCAAGTTCAGCAAGTGTGAGTTTTGGTTGAAGGACGTTGGATTCCTCGGACATTTTATATCCAAAGAAGGAATAGCAGTAGACACCACCAAAGTTGTCACTGTGACAAATTGGGAAGTACCCACATCAGTTGGAGAGATCCGGAGTTTTCTTGGACTCGCAGGATACTACCGGAGGTTCATTGAGAATTTCTCGAAGATTGCAAAACCCATGACGGAGTTGTTGAATAAGGACACCAAATTCAAATGGACTGAGGAATGTGAGGCCAGTTTCCAGGAGTTGAAGAAACGTTTGGTTACATCACCGGTGTTGATTCTACCAGATCAGCGCAAGTATTATGAGGTTTATTGCGACGCTTCTCGTCGAGGACTTGGAGCAGTGCTTATGTAGGAGGGAAGAGTTGTTTCATATGCCTCACGACAAATTAAGCCCCATGAGTTGAATTATGCTACCCATGATTTGGAGTTAGCAGCCGTAGTGCATGCGTTGAAAGCATGGAGACATTTTCTCATCGGAAACCATTGTGAGGTGTACGCGGATCACAAGAGTTTGAAGTACATCTTCACAAGGAAGGAGTTGAATCTCAGGCAAAGGAGATGGTTGGAGCTCGTATAAGATTATGATATGAGATTGCTTTATCACCCTGGAAAGGCTAACGTAGTAGCCGATGCGTTGAGCCGCAAGAGCCATGTCAACACACTCTTGACTAGAGAGTTACCAAAGGAGCTAGCCGAGGATCTTCGTGAGCTATGTTTGGAGATAGTTCCGAGAGGCTATGTAGCAGCATTGGAGATTCAGTCTACTTTGATGGATAAGATCAAAGAATCTCAGAAGACCAACAAGGAGATTGCCAAGATAAAGGAGAAGATGAGCGAAGGAAAAGCTTAGGGATTTCATGAGGATGAGCACGATACCTTATGGTTTGAGGACCGTGTTTATGTGCCTAATGACCCGGAGGTCAGGAAGTTGATTCTGCAGGAGGCCCATAATTCACCGTATTCAATTCACCCAGGAAATACCAAGATGTATCTAGATTTGAAGGGCACTTTCTGGTGGACCGGAATGAAGAAGGATATTGCAGAGTATGTAGCAGTTTGTGATGTATGTCAGAGAGTGAGGGCAGAGCATCAGAAGCCAACAGGATTGCTATAGCCATTCCCGATACCCGAATGGAAGTGGGATAAGCTAGGCATGGATTTTATCACGGGATTGCCCAGGACACGTTCAGGCTATGACTTGATATGGGTTGTAGTTGATCGTTTGACGTATCAGATAGAGGAACCCAGTTTACCTCAAAGTTCTGGACTCAGTAGCATGAAACTTTGGGTACCAGGCTAGAGTTCAGTACAGCCTTTCACCCACAGACAGATGGACAGACTAAGAGAGTCAATCAGATTCTGGAAGACATGCTAAGAGCTTGTGCGCTAGATTATGTAGAGTTCTCTTACAACAACAGTTATCAATCCAGTTTGAAGATGGCTCTTTTCGAAGCCTTGTACGGAAGGAGGTGCAAGACACCGTTGTTGTGGGATGAAGTTGGAGACCGTCAGTTGTTTGGACCAGATTTGATTAAAGAGTCTGAAAAGAAGGTTAAGCTGATTCGCGATAGGCTCAAGGTAGCCCAGTCCAGGCAGAAGAGTCATGCAGATTCTAACAGCAAGGAGACAGTTTACGAAGTCGGAGACTGAGTTTATCTTCATGTGTCCCCACTTCGAGGAGTTAAGCGTTTTGGAGTTAAGGGAAAATTACCACCATGTTTTGTGGGACCATACAAAGTTTTGGAGCGTATGGGAGAAGTTGCTTACAAGTTGGAATTGCCCGAAAGATTGTCAGGAGTTCATGATGTGTTCCATGTTTCCCTGTTGAAGAAGTGCCACGCAGAAATGGCTGATATACCGCTGAGAGATACAGTGCCACTAGAAGCGATTTTGTTGGATAGCGATTTGACCTACGAGGAGAAACTAGTGAAGATTCTCTAGTTTGCCAGCCGAGTCACACGCAGCAAGGTTATCAAGTTTTGCAAAGTTCAATGGAGCCACCATACTGAGGAAGAAGCCACCTGCGAGCGAGAGGAAGACCTACGAAATGGACCACCCTCACCTATTTTCTAGCAAACCCGAATCTCGAGGGCGAGATTAATCTTAAGGGGGGAAGGTTTGTAACATCCCAAATTTTCAATTTGGAATGTTATACATTAGATCATCATTGCATATCATATTTTATTGCATTTTAGCTTGATCCTAGAAATTCTACGCAACTCAAGGACCAGTTTCATATTGAGTTTCTCAAATTTTGAAAAAAGGATCATTTGATTTTAATTATTTTATTTACGAATATTTCTATTATAAAAATAAGAGAGAGGGAATAAAATGAATTTCCCAAAATAAAGAAATATTGGAGTTTTGATAATAAAATCAATTAAGATTTTATTTCGGAGTTTTATCACTATTTTATTTGAATTCAGAAAAATACGCGATTTTCAAAATTGCTTTTTAGGCCCAAATAAATGTTCATCTTGTCCGGCCTATTTTTAGAGGACGGGGGAAAATTTATTTCGGGATTTTTGGAGTCCCTTTAGTATTTCTTTTCTTTCTTTTTCTGCAAGTCAGAATTATTTAAAAAATGTCAAACCGACTCCGGGCCGTCCCCGAGCAGGGCTCCGCCTGGGGGGGGGGGGGGCTTTATAAGCCAGGCCACCTCCTGCCCCGAAGCCCAGCCGCCGCCCGAAGCCGACCCCGCCGCCGGAACCCTAGCTGCCGCCCAGCCGTCGTCGCTGCTGCTGCCCGCCATCGCCCCGCCGCCCCGCGCCACCGCTGACCTCGCCGCCTGCCGCCGCCGCTGGAGCCCGCCGCCGCCTCACCGCCTCGCCGGAGATCTTGCCGGACCCGAGGAAGCCGCCGTCGGTTTTTTATAAAAACCGTTCAGTTTTTTTAAAAGACCCTAGATCCTTTTTTTAGATCGTTCATCGGGTTTTCTCGGTTTAGTTATTTAGCGGATGTTCGTCCGTACGTTCGTTTTAACGTACGGTTTTTGCCATTTAGCCGCAGACAGCGAACGTTCGTTTGTTAGCCTGTTCGTCAGTTTATCTTTTTCTCGGGTTTTTCGCGATTATTTTTGATTGCGATTTCTGATCCAATTTTCGTTCGTTTATCGGAATCAGGCGATTCAAGCGCCTAGAGTTTCGTTTGGAAACCCTCTTTCCGTTTAACCAACTCAAACAAGTTTTTGCTTAGGTCCAGATTAGTAAATGAAGCTTGTTTTTTCGCCGTTTGAGTTTCGTTGCTTCGTTTGATTTGATTCTTTTTGCAAACCAGAGTTCTTAAGTTGAAATTTCTAGTTAGATTCTCTTATTTGAGTTTTACCTGTGCTTCTAGTTGAGTGCTTATTGTTTGCTTGTTTGTTTGCGATAGAGTACCCAGAGTGCGAAGCGTGCTACTACGAGTCTCTAGGTTTCACGGATCATCAGCAAGGCGAGTAACACTTTGATCATACCTCTTTACTACCCAGTTTTATTGCATTAGATCAATCCTCAAACAATTGTATGATTAGGATCGGATTAATATGTGGGTTTGGGGAAGTTGATGAGGTAGAACCTATTGTCGTATTTATTATCAAACCTTTGGGAGTTACTTCTACGTTTTCTTATATTGCTATGCTATGCTTGTAGACGTGGATTGGGTGAGTGTATCCATGACAGATGTGAGATTGTTAATTAATGGTTCAACTTAAGGTGTCAACTTTGATACACATCTGGGTGGATTGAGGCACCTGGGGAACCCGGTGTTGCCTGTATTTTTGGAAATCCCAGGGTACCGTGTGATTCTCCTATGGACCGCCACATAGGCTCAAAGGGATCATGAGATTATTCATGCTAGAAACTTCCGTGTGCAGCCGCAAGCTACTATGGGCTCTAGCATAGTTGAGTATGTTGTGTGACCTCTTTCAGTGGTAGGCTAGCAGATGTAGGGGATGTAGATTGGTACTGTCTACCCAGAATAAAGAGTTAATACATCTGAAAGACTATGTCTCGGTCATCCGTTTCTCAAACATCATGAAGTGCGAGAAATTCAATGGAGGAGATCGAGTATTGCGGGGAAAAGTGCGCAAACCTCTACAGAGTGTTCAAACTAATCATGGTTAGCCGTGTCCCCGGTTATGGACATTTTGAGTATCTAGTTACTTGGATTATCATGTGAATCTCATCAACAACAATAAAACAACAACAAAGCCTTTAGTCCCAAACAAGTTGGGGTAGGCTAGAGGTGAAATCCATAAGATCTTGCAATGAACTCATGGCTCTGGCACATGGATAACAAGCTTCCACGCACCCCTATCCATAGCTAGCTCTTTGGTAATACTCCAATCCTTCAGGTCTGTCTTAACGGACTCCTCCCATGTCCAATTTGGTCTACCCCGCCCTCTCTTGACATTCTCCGCACGCTTTAGCAGTCCGCTGTTCACTGGAGCTTCTGAAGGCCTGCACTGAGATACGGCCAAACCATCTCTAGATGATGTTGTGACAAGCTTCTCTATCAATGGTGTGTGACCCCACTGCTATCTGTATATCATCAATTCCTTACTGTTGAGAGCTTCCTAGATGTGACCCACAGATCCATCTCACATGAGGCATTTCCGCCACACCGATTCTTTACCTCACTGATTTGTTCGACTCCAACAATATGAAGTGATCGCCAACGAGACTCAGCGGCATAACAACATTGCACTATGCGAACTGCACGGTACCTCAGTAGAAGCTATTGCCTTTGTACTTCTTGGCAACCCTCTTTCAAGAGGATGCCAAAGGTATTATCCACGCTTTGTCGAATGGTATCGCAATATTCATGCAATACACCATTGTCGGTGTCAAAACAGCGGATCTCGGGTAGGGGGTCCCGAACTGTGCGTCTAGGCGATGGTAACAGGAGACAAGGGACACGATGTTTTTACCCAGGTTCGGGCCCTCTCGATGGAGGTAAAACCCTACTCCTGCTTGATTAATATTGATGATATGGGTAGTACAAGAGTAGATCTACCACGAGATCAGAGAGGCTAAACCCTAGAAGCTAGCCTATGGTATGATTGTTGTTCGTCCTACGGACTAAAACCCTCAGGTTTATATAGGCACCGGAAAGGGTTAGGGTTACACAGAGTCGGTTACAATGGTAGGAGATCTACATATCCGTATCGCCAAGCTTGCCTTCCACGCCAAGGAAAGTCCCATCCGGACACGGGACGAAGTCTTCAATCTTGTATCTTCATAGTCCAGGAGTCCGGCCAAAGGTGATAGTTCGGCTATTCGGACACCCCCTAATCCGGGACTCCCTCAGTAGCCCCCGAACCAGGCTTCAATGGCGATGAGTCCGACGCTTAGATTGTCTTCGGCATTGCAAGGCGGGTTCTTCTCCAAATCATGTGTACCTATTGAATAGCGTCCGGCTTCTTGTAATATTGGGCTCCTCAGCTTCCACGCCCAATAATGGCCATCTTCCACATGTTGATCGAATGCGAAAAGCCAGGGTAGTTTTACATTTACCCCCCCCCCCCGGCTGCACAAATGAGCTGCCTATAAAAAAGACGAGGATCTAGATCCGAATCACACTATCCTCCCTTCGCGAGCATTCATCAGAGTGCATCTGACAGAAATCCATTCCATCATGGACAGTCGACGCGGCTCCTCCTCTCGCCTTCCCAGCCCTCGGCCTGGAGATTGGGAGAGATGCTCCGTCCTGCACAGCGAGTTAGTGACGCTCAAAACCAAGGGATTTTCCCCCCAGCCTACATGGTTCCGGTTCGAGCCGGACTCGCCACCTATAAGGGCGAAAAGCAAGCGGAGAGCGTCCCCAGCCCCTCCAAAGGAGAGCGGGTATGCCTTGTCTCTTATTTGATAAGAGGTCTCGGATTTCCAATTCATTCATTTCTCCAGTGGCTCCTAGAGTTCTACGGCCTCCAGTTGCATAACCTTACGCCTGCCTCCATTTTGCATATCGCGGGCTTCGTGGCCCTTTGCGAGCTGTTTTTGGGCATCGAGGCTCATTTTGTGCTGTGGAAGAAGTTGTTCTGCCTTGTGCCCCATTCTCAAGAGGGGTCAATATATCAAGTGGGCGGAGCCGAACTATGGCGCATCATCGGGACCGGATATCTATCCGGAACCCCGAAGAAGGCGTCCGAAGACTGGCCTTCGGAATGGTTTTATATAGAAGATGTCCCCCTGCCGGACCCTGTTCGAATCGGCCTCCCTGAGTTCAATAACGCTCCTTTGAAGAAACGCCTAAGCTGGCGTCCATGGAGCCCTCAGAAGGAAAATGATAGGGACGTCCTTTACCTGATGAGCCGATAAGGTTGTTAGCTCATTCTAGACTGACCATAATCTGGCTCATGGCCACATGCATTATGCGGGGGGTGCAGCTGCTCCAGTATAGAGGCCACCCCATGTGGGATTTCAACGGGGAGGATGATGCCACCCGCTGCGGCTGTAAGGGGCCGGGATCGGTTGCCGATCTGATGAAGATCTTGTCCGCATTATACAAGGGAGAAGAGGAGGAATTTCTCCACGTCAATCCACAGGACGGATTTTCTATGTACAATCCTCCAAGCTGGGTAAGCGGACATTTCTTTTTGCCTATCCGTTCCATACTCCCATAGTCAAGTATCTTATTTTGTGATTTCGACGCAGGAACTGCGCCGGGCCGTAAAGGATATAAACAGCCCGCCTCCACAACCCGAGGATCCGGGACGGTTCCTCGATCCGGCCTCCCAAGAGGATCCAGACATATCGGTGGAGCTGATTGATGGGGTATTTCACCAACTTAGCATCGATAATGCCTTGGTCGCCATTACGGCCGATTACCCTGGAATACTTCCAGCCTCATAGGTAACTGAGTCCGAAGTCCCAACACTTTGAAAATGACCCATCCATGCTTATTTTTTATCACCGTATGCCAATGGTGTTTCGAAGGGGAAGTCCTTGAGGCGGAAGGCCGAGCCTGCGGCGGCTAGTCAACAAGGGACAGCAAGGCCCAACAGGCTGAAAAGAAGTGCGGTCCGGATTGAGACGCTGGTGCAACGGTATGGCGTGTCATCTTACTCCCAGGTTTTATTCCCGGAAGGCATACTAACACTTGTGCTATTTTCAGGAAAAAGAGCGCTCGCCGGACTGTATCCGGAGAGGTTGCCCATCGAGCCTCCGCCAGCCAGGCTCCAATGCCAGGTCCAAAAGCGGAGGCGGACACGAGGCATGCGTCGGACGCTCCTCCGACAGAGGGAGCTGACAGGTTATTTGCCACCAATTCCGAGGTGGAGAGTGCCATGAATCACAGGCGTCACCGGACAGTTCTTCGTGACGCATGTTTCTCCCTGGAGGCATTGGATGCCTTCAATTCGGGAGATGCGCACCTCCGTGCCGCTCAAAATGGTCTAGCTAGAGCCATGGAGCAGTATGTAAAAGACATACGGGTGAGAAAATTTGACAGTTATATACGCCAATAGCCCCCGAGACTTGAAATAGTTAGAATAACTGATTTAAGGATCATTTATTGTGTAGGATCTTACAGAAAAGAATACCCAACTGTCCTAGGAGCTGGATGAGTGCAAAGCCCAACTTGAGGCCGCACTAGCCGCGGCGGGGGAAGCCAAAGAGACCCCCTCTGGTAATATATGCTTCAAAAGATAAGTAGTTTGTGAAGTGCGGCGTGTGTATAAGTCTGACAATAATATTGTAGATGGCGCCGGGATAGATCCGGACAAGCAACAGCTCTTGCGATGGTTAAAGGCCGGCGAGAATGTGCTTACAAGGGTGAGGCAAGAGAAAAATAATCTCCAAGATGCCAACACCAAGATGGGTGAGGAACTAAAGGATGTTCGTGCCCAGCTGTCTAACTCCGTTAAGGAGAATCGGCGGCTTCGACGCGGCATTTTTAGTAAGTGCTTGAACGAACTTTGAAAAACAGTTCGGCAAGGAAGTCGACTAACAGAGTTATGTCTGTAGGTATGCTCACAAGCCGTCCTGCGGAGGAAATGCCTGGTTCTATGGGTGACCTTCTTCCCGAGCTCTTGCAACTGCACGAACGAGTTCGGCAGGTGATGAAAGGCGTTGCCCAGGCCTTATGGCCATCTGTCTCCCTGCCCGAAGGCCTTGGAGAGCTTTCAGGGAGGCTTCAAGGAGCGCAGCGACGCATCCGATTGTGGAAGATATCGGCCTGCCGTCAAGGCGCCAGGGAGGCCTGTGCCATGGTGAAGACGCGGTACACGAAGGCTGACCCAAACCACACGGCCGAGGTTGGACCTGTGGGGCCTGATGGGAAGGATATCCCTGTGAGCTTAGTGTATGGCCAAGTAGAATTGGTCGCAAAGTATTCCCGGTAGGACTGTAAACTAGACAGCCTATTGGATGGCATTGAGGAAGAATACAATTAGTCGAATTGACTATCTAATGTAATATGACATGTAAAATGCCTTCTACCCGGATTGTAGATCGTTTGTCATGGCGGACCTTTTCGCTTCAACCTGGGGACCCGATTGTCCGGAGTGTGTCCGAATACCCTCGTGGTTATATAAGAACCGGGGCATGTGTGGAGACCAGGCGTAGGGGTCATTAGTGCTTTATCAAACAAGTGCCCAACTAGTTATGTTATATTACATGGTTAGTAAGAAACATCTTCTAGGGAGAATAGTTCCGTTAGGGGTTCCTTTCCCTGGGAGGCATGCCCTAAAGTGCATGTCCGGACTGCGAAAAAAGCAGAAAAACATCTGGGGGCAGATAAATAAATAGGTGAGAAATCATCTTTAGTTCACCGACCGAATATTCCCTTAAGAACGCTAGCTTTCGGCTTCACCCAGTCTGAGGTACACATCCGGCTGACCCGGCAGTAACAATCGCAGAGGTGCTCCCTTTACCGCCTAGCCGAACAATCGGGAACGTAGGGGTATGCACAGGAGCCAGGCAACCCATCTTGGCCAAAACTTAGGTCATATCAATGTATATAATGGTGAATAAAAGGTACATGCGGAAGTGTTACACATGTGTTAGGCATGAATCCCGTATAAATAAGGTTCTGTTAAAGAAGCCCCCAGGTATAATGAGCGCGGATAGCGCATCAAGTGTGTGCGAACAGTGTGCAAACAAGCTTTCAAAGGCTGTAATAGAAAAGGAGGGAGAAGGAGAGAAACAGAAGACATCTAATATGTAAAATATAGACGGAGGAAGGAGACGAACTCAGAATCCGGCGCTAGGCGTAGAATCTTCGGAGACGGGCTGCGTTCCATGGGTTCGGCTCGAGTTGGTTATCCAATGCATCTTGCAGATGGTACGCTCCACCGGTTAGGACTTGGTCGATGATAAAGGGACCTTCCCATTTGGGCTTGAGTTTGCCCTTTTACTTCTCCGGCAGGTGCAGAACTAACTCGCCAATGTTGTAAGTTTTGGCCCGTACTTCTCTGCTTTGATATCTTCGAGCTTGCTGTTGATAGAATGCGGAATGGGCTTTCGCCACGTTACGCTCCTCCTCCAATGCGTCCAAACTGTCCTACCGATCGAGCTCGGCTTCTCTTTCTTCATACATGCGCACGCGAGGTGATTCATGAATTATGTCACAGGGCAGAACTGCCTCTGCGCCGTATACCATAAAGAATGGTGTAAATCCGGTGGTGCATTCGGAGTGGTCCGTAGCCCCCAGAGTACGAAGTCAAGCTCCTCTACCCAGTGCGTGTTAGATTCCTTGAGGGACCACACTAATCTGGGTTTGATGCCGCTCATGATTAGACCATTTGCTCGCTCAACTTGACCGTTAGTTTGAGGGTGATAGACTGAAGCATAGTCGAGCTTGATGCCCATGTTTTTTCACCAGAGTTTGACCTTGTCGGCCGTAAAGTTCGTGTCGTTATCAGTGATGATGCTATGGGGGACGCCATAAGAGTGTACGACCCCTGATATGAAGTCTATCACCGGTCCGGATTCGGCCGTCTTAACAGGTTTGGCCTCTATCCATTTGGTGAATTTATCCACCATGACCAGTAGGTATTTTTGCTTGTGGGTTCCTCCTTTAAGGGGTCCAACCATGTCAAGCCCCCAAACCATGAAGGGCCAGGTTATGGGTATAGTTTTGAGGGCAGTGGGTGGCATGTGGCTTGGATTAGCAAAGAGCTGGCAACCGACGCATCATTGGACTAAGTCCTGAGCATTTTCCCGGGCCGTCGGCCAATAAAATCCTGTACGGAAGGCCTTGCCTACAAGGGCTCGGGCTGCGGCGTGGTGCCCGCCGAGTCCGACATGAATTTCAGCCAGAAGATTCCACACTTCCTCTTCGGAGATACACCTTTGAAGGACTCCGGTTGTGCTTTTCTTGTAAAGCTCTCCCTCATGGACCTTATAGGCTTTAGATCGCCGCACTATGCAGCGGGCATCGTTTTGGTCCTTGAGAAGTTCCTGCCTGGTTAGGTAGGCTAGGAATGGTTCCGTCCACGGGGCAATGAATGCCATTATTACGTGGGCTGAGGATGTTACTTCGTTGGCAGAACCACCAATTATGTCAGAATGTTCGGTATCAAGCAGTGCGGTTGGGTCCGGGTTGTTATTTTTGGATTCCCCCTCCCATAGTACGGATGGCTTGAACAACCTCTCTAGGAAGATGTTGGGAGGGACGGCATCGTGCTTTGCGCCAATGCGTGCCAATACGTCTACTGCCTGGTTGTTATCCTGGGCTATATGGTGAAATTCGAGCCCCTCAAACAGAGCAGACATTTTTAGGACGGCGTTGCGATAAGCTGCCATTTTCGGATCCTTGGCATCGAAGTCTCCATTTATTTGGGATATCGCGAGGTTCGAATCCCCGCGCACCTCTAGGCGTTGAATGCCCATGGAGACTGCCATCCGGAGGCCATGTAGAAGGGCCTCGTATTCGGCTGTGTTGTTGGAGTCCGTATACATTATCTGGAGTACGTATTGAACCGTATCTCTGGTTGGGGACGTCAGAACAATGCCAGCCCCCAGACCAGCCAACATTTTGGAGCTGTCGAAGTGCATGATCCAGTTGGAATATGCGCCGTACTCTTTAGGGAGTTTGGCTTCAGTCCATTCGGCGACGAAGTCGGCCAAAACTTGCGACTTAATAACTCGTCGTGGCTTATAGGTTATGTCGAACGGGAGGAGATCAATGGCCCATTTGGCAATCTGGCCCATCGCGTCGTGGTTGTTTATAATGTCATTAAGAGGTACTTCGGAGGCTACTGTTATCAAACACTCTTGAAAGTAGTGTCGCAGCTTCCGGGATGCCATGAACACCGCGTATGCTATCTTTTGATAATGCGGGTACCGTGACTTGCATGGAGTTAGGACAGTGGACACGTAGTAAACTGGTTTTTGAAGGAGGAACTTGTGTCCGTCCATTTCTTGTTCGACAACGAGCACCACACTCACAACTTGATGAGTTGCCGCGATATATAATAGCATTGGTTCGCCCATGTTGGGCGCGGCCAGGACCGGGTTTGTTGCCAATATGGCTTTTATTTCTTCGAGTCCGGCCGTTGCGGCATCCGTCCACTTGAAGTGTTCGGTGCATCGGAGGAGGCGATAAAGGGGTACTGCCTTTTCTCCTAAACGGGAGATAAAGAGGCTTAAACCCGCCGCACATCCCATCAATTTTTGTATTTGTTTGAGGTCCTTTGGCATATCCAATTGTGATGGAGCTCAGATCTTGGCTGGGTTTGCTTTAATTCCTCTACCGGATACAATGAAGCCCAAGAGCTTTCCGGCTGGTATGCCGAAAACACATTTTTCCAGGTTAAGCTTAATGTCATATGTTCAGAGATTATCGAACGTGAGCCTCAAATCGTCTACTAGAGTTTCAATGTGCTTCATTTTGACGACCACATCGTCTACGTATGCCTCCACTGTTTTGTCGATCTGGTTTGCCAGACATGTCTGAATCATGCGCAGATATGTTGCACCGGCGTTTTTGAGCCCAAAGGGCATTGTGTTGAAGCAGAATGGGCCGTATGGGGTGATGAATGCCGTTGTGGCTTGGTCGGGCTCTGCCATCTTAATTTGGTGGTAGCCGGAGTATGCGTCGAGGAAACACAATGAATCGTGTCCTGCGGTAGCGTCGATAATTTGATCGATGCGGGGGAGTGGGAAGGGATCCTTTGGGAAAGCCTTGTTGAGGTCCTTAAAATCGACGCATAGGCGCCATGATTTGTCCTTCTTTGGTACCATCACCAGGTTTGCTAGCCAGTCCGGATGTTTTATATCTCTGATGAATCCAGCCTCCAATAATTTGGCTAGCTCCTCTCCCATGGCCTGTCTCTTGGGTTTGGAGAAACGCCGAAGAGCCGGTTTGACTGGCTTGAATCCTTTTAGGATGTTTAGGCTGTGCTCGGCCAGCCAGCGTGGGATTCTTGGCATGTCTGAAGGGTGCCAGGCAAAAATGTCCCAATTTTTGCGTAGGAATTCTCGTTGTGCGGGGTCTACATCAGGGTTTAATTGTGCCCCGATGGAGGCCGTTTTTTAGGGTCCGTTGGATGGACTTGGAATTTGACTATTTCGTCCGCTGGTTTAAAGGAGGTGGACTTGGATCTCTTATCGAGTATCACATCGTCCCTATTCACCGTGGAGCGCAGCGCAGTGAGTTCCTCGGCCACTAGGGCTTCGGATAGTGCCTCAAGGGCCAGTGCGGCTATCTTATTTTTGGCGCGGAGTGCTATGTCCGGGTCACTAGCAAGAGTGATGATTCCGTTGGGCCCGGGCATTTTGAGCTTCATGTACCCGTAATGGGGTATAGCTTGAAAAATTGTGAATGCCTCTCGCCCTAATAGAGCGTGATATCCGCTGCTGAACGGGGCCACTTGGAATGTTACCTCCTCGGAAATGTAATTATCTAGCGTGCCGAACACCACATCCAGTGTGATTTTTCCTGTACAGCATGCTTCCCGACTGGGATTATTCTCTAAAGGTTGTGCTGCTTCTCTCAATGCGGCTCCAGTCTATTTCCATTTTTCGGAGGGTTTCCTCGTAAATGAGGTTCAATCCGCTGCCACCGTCCATGAGTACCTTGGTAAGGCGAAAGACGTCCACTATTGGACTGAGGACCAATGCGGTTGGTGCTCGGGTTGTTCAGAATTTAGGTTCGTCACTGGCATTAAAGGTAATAGTCGTGTCACTCCATGGGTTTATTGTTGCTACTTGGTAGACTTCGGCGAGGCTGCGGAGTGTTCATTTCCGCATATTATTTGATGCGAAAGTCTCGAAGACTGTTAATACCGTACTGGTATCCTTTGGCTGGTGCTCTGGAGTTAGAAGCTCTTCGCCACTTTTGGCCACCTGCCGTAGTATCCAACATGCTCCAAGGCTATGAGTTGGAGTGGCGCCCTCTGTACTATGAATTTTGCAGGGTCCATTGAGCCATCCTTCCAGTACGGTTCCATGCCCTATAGAGGGTTTCTGCTTTTTGGTGTTTAACCCAGGTGCCTGGCGATAATGCACCCTTTTATTTCGGACTGGGGTTGTATTCAGGGCCGGATTGTCCCAAAATTTGATTTCGGTTTTCCAGGTGCTTTCCATCGCACAGTACTTTCGTACTATGAACACCAAGTCAGCGAAGCATGTAATTTCACGACGGCTTATGGTGTTGAGGGTTCGCTTGTCCGTGCAATTATTGCAGAAGAATTAAATCGCGTCCTCCTCACGGCAGTCCTTTATCCTGTTCATAACCAGGACGAATCTGGCCCAGTAATGGTGTACTATTTCTGCGGCTCTTGCCGGATTTGGGATAGATCGCTTATGTTTGGGTGTGCGGGTGGAATTAAATTCAGAACCCCGTCCAATTTAAGACTCAGTGGCCAAGTAGTTTCCTAACTTAGAAGCTTGGGTTCTTGGATGTTGTCCAATGAATCTAGCCCGCTGCCTGACTTTAGGTTTAGGGCTTGAGTAACGTCCTCCCCTCCGCGGGAATCCGGCATGGAGGGATCGGGAATCTGGACATAGCTAGTCCTTAAGATAGAAGAAGGGTCTCCGTATTGTTCCTCTACCACAGCAACGTGGTGGGTAACCTGGGGAGAGTTAATCTCTCTCAGATCGGGTTTAGGCCCAATCTGATCGTAGTCTGTAGCGACTCCCAGGGCGGCGATGCGATCCAAGAGCTCGTTTAAGTAAGAGAGCTCCATTGGATCTAACTGCTCGGCGAGTTCCAAGTTAACGTGAAGATTGCTTTCGATGACCCGAGAAGTCATCGTCGGCGCGGCGGCCGAACAGGCGGTCATAAGGAAACCGCCTAGCCGGAGAGTTTGTCCGATAGCCAAAGCTCCTTTAGCAACAGTGCCGTCTTTAAAGACGGGATGGGGCATCCTTCCTGATGGCGAAAACACAGAGGAACTCTCAATGAAAACACCAATGTCGGTGTCAAAACCGGCGGATCTCGGGTAGGGGGTCCCGAACTGTGCATCTAGACGGATGGTAACAGGAGACAAGGGACACGATGTTTTTACCCAGGTTCGGGCCCTCTTGATGGAGGTAAAACCCTACTCCTACTTGATTAATATTGATGATATGGGTAGTACAAGAGTAGATCTACCACGAGATCAGAGAGGCTAAACCGTAGAAGCTAGCCTATGGTATGATTGTTGTTCGTCCTACGGACTAAAACCCTCCGGTTTATATAGGCACCGGAAAGGGTTAGGGTTACACAGAGTCGGTTACAATGGTAGGAGATCTACATATCCGTATCACCAAGCTTGCCTTCCACGCCAAGGAAAGTCCCATCCGGACACGGGACGAAGTCTTCAATCTTGTATCTTCATAGTCCAGGAGTCCGGCCAAAGGTGATAGTTCGGCTATCCGGACACCCCCTAATCCGGGACTCCCTCACCCATCCTTCTGCAGCATTGAACCCAAGTATCGAAAGGTGTCCTTCTGAGGTACCACCTGGCCATCAAGGCTAATCTCCTCCTCCTCACATCTAGTAGTACTGAAACCGCACATCATGTACTCGGTTTTAGTTCTACTAAGCCTAAACCCTTTCGCGTCCAAGGTTTGTCTCCATAACTCTAACTTCCTATTTACCCCCGTCCGACTATCGTCAACTAGCACCACATCATCCGCAAAGAGCATGCACCATGGGATATCTCCTTGTATATCCCTTGTGACCTCATCCATCACCAATGCAAAAATATAAGGGCTCAAAGCTGACCCCTCATGGAGTCCTATCTTAATTGGGAAGTCATCAGTGTCGACATCACTTGTTCGAACACTTTTCAGAACATTATCGTACATGTCCTTGATGAGGGTAATGTACTTTGCTGGGACTTTGTGTTTCTCCAAGGCCCACCACATGACATTCCGCGGTATCTTATCATAGGCCTTCTCCAAGTCAATGAACACCATATGCAAGTCCTTCTTTTGCTCCCTATATCTCTCCATAAGTTGTCGTACCAAGAAAATGGCTTCCATGGTCGACCTCCCAGGCATTAAACCAAACTGATTTTTGGTCACGCTTGTCATTCTTCTTAAGCGGTGCTCAATGACTCTCTCCCATAGCTTCATTGTATGGCTCATCAGCTTAATTCCACGGTAATTAGTACAACTCTGAACATCCCCCTTGTTCTTGAAGATTGGTCCTAATATACTCCGTCTCCATTCTTCTGGCATCTTGATTGCCCGGAAAGTGAGGTTGAAAAGCTTGGTTAGCCATACTATCTCTATGTCTCCGAGACCTTTCCACACCTCAATGGGGATACAATCAGGGCCCATCGCCTTGCCTCCTTTCATCCTTTTTAAAGCCTCCTTGGTCTCAGACTCCAGGATTCGCCGCACAAAACGCATGTTGGTCTCATCAAAGGAGTCCTCCAGCTCAATTGTAGAACTCTCATTCTCCCCATTGAACAGCTTGTCGAAGTACTCCCGCCATCTATGCTTAATCTCCTCGTCCTTCACCAAGAGTTGGCCTGCTCCGTCCTTGATGCATTTGACTTGGCCAATATCCCTCGTCTTCCTCTCTCGCATCTTGTCCATCTTATAGATGTCCCTTTCTCCTTCCTTCGTGCCTAACCGTTGGTAGAGGTCCTCATATGCCCAACCCCTTGCTTCACCAATAGCTCGCTTTGCGGCCTTCTTTGTCATCTTGTACTTCTCTATGTTGTTTGCACTCCTATCCAGGTATAGGCATCTGAAGCAATCTTTCTTCTCTTTAATCGCCTTTTGGACATCATCATTCCACCACCAGGTATCCTTATCTTCACTTCTCCTTCCCCTGGACACTGCAAACTCCTTCGAGGCCACCTTACGGATGCAAGTCACCATCTTCATCCACACATTGTCTCCATCCCCTCCTTCCCCCCAAGGGCCCTCCTTAATTACCCTCTCCTTGAACGCCTGAGCTGCCTCCCCCTTGAGCTTCCACCACTTCGTTCTAGCGACTTTGGCGCGCTTATCCCGCTGGACACGAATCCGAAAGTGGAAGTCAGCAACCACCAGCTTATGCTGGGGTACAACACTCTCTCCAGGTATTACCTTACAGTCTAGGCACGCACGTCTATCTTCTCTTCTCGGAGGATGAAATCAATCTGGCTAGAGTGTTGTCCACTACTAAAAGTTACCGGATGTGATTCTCTCTTTCTAAAGAGGGTGTTAGCTACAATCATGTTGTAGGCTAGAGCAAAGCTTAAGACATCTTCTCCTTCTTGATTCCTGATGCCATAGCCAAAGCCCCCATGCGCCCCTTCAAAACCTGTGGTAGATGTACCCACGTGGCCATTGAGGTCTCCTCCTATGAAGAGACTCTCACCAATCGGTACACTCCTAACCATGTCTTCCAAGCCTTCCCACAACTCCCTCTTGGTGTTCTCATTGTGGCCTACTTGCGAGGCATACGTGCTCATGTGAATCTCATCATGTTACTTAATTTAATTTGGTTGGGTTAATGATGATGCTTATTTGGGATTGAGTTGGAGGAACCTTCTCGATGTTTAACAACCACCATGATAGTTAAATAAAATTTATTCCGTTGTTCTAGGGAAAAAATGGCTTTATGCAAAACTGTAACCATAGAGCTTTCCACCAGCCATATATGCATGTAGTGATAGCATTATTCTGTTCATTACTCTTTATGTGTTACATTGCCAGCATATTCCATGTGCTGACCCGTTTTCTGACTGCAACGTTCATGTTGCAGACTTTTTAGACGACAAGTAAGGTGCCTTAGGTCGTGATCTTTCACTCAGTGATGCCGTTGGAGTTGATGGACTCGCTTTATCTTCCAAGCCTTCCACTGTTATCGTTTTTAGATGGCCTTAAGCCATGTTTATTGTAATAAGTTCTATTTTGAGACATTGGATGTAATAAATGTGTGATTGCTACTCTGTTATAAATCCTTCAAGAATTGTGTGTGTCAGCATTACCGATCCAAGGATGACACTGATGCACAAAGATCAGACTGTTTGAGGTCTGGTCCCTACACCCACCTATGATTAATCCCCTCGCAAGCATCTGCAACTACGAGAAAAGTATTAAGATATAATCTAACCATAGCATTAAACATATGGATCCAAATCAGCCCCTTATGAAATATCGCATAAACTAGCGTTTAACCTTCTACCATTCTAGCAACCCATCATCTAATAACTAATCAACAGTGCAGTCCCTTAGGCCCAAAGATGGTGAAGTTTCATGTAGTCTATGTTCACACAACACCACTAAGGGAACACAACATACATATCATCAAAATATCAAATGAATACCAAATTCACATGATTACTTGCAACATGACTTCTCCAATGACCTCAAGAACAAAGGTAACTACTGAAAAATAATATTCATTCTCAAGATCAGAGGGGTATTAAATAGCATAATGGATCTGAACATGTAATCTTCCACCAAATAAACCATCTACCATCAACTACAAGATGTAATCAACACTACTAGTCACCCACACGTACCAATCCGAGGTTCTGGTACCAAGATTGAATATAAGAGATGAACTAGGGGTTGAGATGAGATGGTGTTGTTGAATATGTTGATGTAGATTGGCCTCCCAAATATGAGAGGGTTGTTCGTGATGACCATACCTTCGATTTCCCCCTCTGGGAGGGAATTTCCCCCAGCAGAATCACTTCGCCGGACGACAAAATTGCTCCTTCCCAAGTTTTGCCTCGAAACGACGGCCCTCCGTCCCGAAAGTCCTCTCTTTATTTGTTTCTAGGTCAAAAGACCTTACATACCAGAAGATGGGCATCGAAGGTGGGCCAGGGTGCCCACCACCCACCAAGGCGCGCCTTGGGGGGGGGGGGGCTGGCGCACCATGGTGTCTTGTGGGCACCTAGCAGCCCCCCTCTGGTAGTTCTTTTCTCCAATATTTATTATATATTCAAAAATAATTCTTCATAAAATTCAGCTCATTTGGAGATGGGCAGAATATGTATCTCTGAAATAGCTTTTTCAGATCTAGAATTCTAGTTGCCGGTGTTCTCCCTCTTTGTGTAAACCTTGCATATTATAAGAGAAAAGGCATTAGAAGTACTCCATAAAGTGCTCTAAAGCATAAAAACATTATAGATAACGGTAGGAAAACATGATGCAAAATGGATGTATCAGGTACTACCTTTGTTTTATTGTTCCCGTTAGTATTTTGGACCAATTTTTAACTATGAATTCAATTAAAACAATAGTATCATTGGGAACTATGTTCAAATACAAATCTAACCATATAAATTTTAGTAACATGCATTAAAATTTTGTCAATTGAATCTATGGTCAAAATTTGACACAAAATACGAAAGGACCAACAAATCAGGATGAGTCTTTCAGTAGACGAGAGGCGTGTGAGCAGACCGCTACGCAGGCTCACCCCCAGATGGTCGTTCTGGCCCGCCACTAAATGCACAGTAGCTAGGCATATCACTTACATGTGGTACCGCATGTAAGGAAAGCGATGATGGCCGAAGTTGGCAAAACTCCCCCGCTTATCACGCGGGGAAAGTCCAGTGCTGTCATTTTGAATCATTATTTCTTTTTTGAGGGAAAATCTGTATTTCTATCTATTAGTCGCGCCAGGAGCAGAACCGAGGTGTTACAACTTACTAGTAGTACAACTACAAAAGGAAAAGCCTGCCTTGTTCACGTCGCACCCCCACACGGTTGGTCCGGAACGCCGCTCAAGGATTGAACGGAAGTTGTCTCGCATCTTCACTTACAAGTGGGACCGCAGTTGAGGAAATCGACTATCGGCAAACCCCCACCCCGCCTGTCGTGGGTGAGTTTAGAGAAACGAGCAGGGAGAATAGATAGTTGTAGCACGCACACCAAGAAATATGGTTACAAATGGGAGCCGTGCTGGTGGCGTGTGCTGTACTCCTGGATGTGAATGCTTGTTCTGGTCCATGCCACCCTACTATATATCGAGGATTGCCTATCAAAAATAGAGGATTCGAGGTGCTGGTCACATACAGCGAACACATTAACATATGGCCCACCAAACACTATGGCCAAATTTTGCAGTCTGTGCTAGGTTAAAAAGTATTTTTTGAGAGGGTGGATGGCTAGTCTCATGGTTATAACTTGTCGTATTACATATACATAGACACAGAGATAGTGCAGCAGTTTTAAAAGTGTGAATGCAAACATCAGAATGCAATTTCTACAGTTGATAGGACTAATCCGATGACCTAGGATGATGGGATTCGTAGCTATACAAACACCCGCCCACCGCGCGAAGCATGTGAAGCTAACTAGTAGTACTATTGTTGATTGGACTCATCTGATAACCTGTTGCAATGCATGTACAATTATGTATTCAGGAAAAAAATTTGCTGCATCATAGCACCCACTCTGAGGAGCAACTCGAAATCCATCCATAAATTTAGTAAGTTTGTCACAGGAATATTATTTAGTATATTACATACAACAAGTCAGCAATGTACAACAACAACAAGGATACATTATAAGTACTAAAGTTTTTAACACACAACAAATAACAAAGCAATGAAATAAACTTCAGGTCAACCAATCCTTGGCATTGGAAATGCTTGCTTTGAACCATAAGTGATTCTCTGGGCAGGGCCAGCTATTGTCAATATCGAGACCAATGCAAGACTTGTCATCCAGGTTGAAGTGGCCTATATCAGGACACCTATTGTGGTAGCTAGGGTAGGGAACCATAGCAATGTCTGAGGTATAGATGCAGTTGCTTTTCATAAATGGTGGTAATGGTTTGCCAACAGCAATTGGATCGCCTTTCAGCATCATCAGATAGTTTAGTCCAAGGAAGAGCGAGTTTTCTCCAAGACTATTAATATTGAACAAGGCAGAAGGTGTTGGAGCTGGCACACTAGTATCCATCCCAAATACCCTGCAACGGATGTTGGAATAGGTTTGGAGAGTGCGACCATGGGAAACAACACCTGCTTCCTCTGTAACATCAGCAGTGCCCTATATACTGACAAGAGGAGGTGATCCATCGGACTAAGTTGCTAGGCGCCACTGAGTATGTAGGTCATGCTCGACTTTATGCTTGTGATCTTCACCATCATCATCTCCCCCTTGGTTATAAAATTTTCCAAGTATTGGTGTGGGAGTGTTGACAGGACCTTGGAAAACACAAGAAGTTTAATTAGTGTACGGGGATACTAAACTAACATGCATGGTGAATGAAACAATTATAATTACAACGGAAGATAAACATACCGAAACAATAAGGATCCCATGTGAAAACAATGCCACGAGTGGTGGAAACAAACACAAGACCCTCGTATTGAATTGCATCATAGTATACATCCATGTACAGAAATTGATTTTTGAGCAATATCCATCGAGTCGAAGGACTAAGGATGGCAACAAGCCTGTCGAAGATATCGACAACACAAGCGTTTCTATAATCCCAAGAGCCATTGGGAACTCAAAAAATTGCTATCTTCTGTAGACAACAGTCACCATGATCGTATTTGAATGTACGTAGATCATTTTTGTGCTCAACCTCAGGGCAGTCTAAGATTTTTGGAAGTGGAACCCGGTGACGAGTGTACACATTCACAAGTTCCCACTCGCGTTGTACCCAATATAAAAAACCCAATCTCCATTTGTGCCTGCCCAGGCCTTACTCATAAGCAATGGCATCTTAACATCACACGTATCATTATCAAGTGGCGTCAACTTGCATAAGGTAAGGCTTTCATCGTCCCAGCGCCAGCGAGCAGGGTCGTGGCGAGGAAGATAGGGGAGATCAAACCGCTCCTAAACCCTTGGGTTCTTTGCAATGATGTTATTTTTTGAGTCGAGAATGGTCTTGAACGAACCTGTCATGCTAACCGAGGTGATGATGCCACACCAATCAATGAGTTCCTCCACCACGACATCTTTCAGATCGGGGCAAGAATAATGGGGTCTTTTCCTGCCTGTTACCTCCATCGAGAAGACGAAAAATGGCAGAAGTATGAGTCAAGGAAAATGGAGGGAGGAAGAGCATGCGACAATAGTTCCAAATTGAGAGGAAAAGGCGAAGAGGCGGTGGACAGTTGCCACGGTACGAAGGCTGGTGGGGATAAGACGGTCGCAACATTATATTAAGAGGCACCCCGGCCTACATAGATGTTCGTTTGGAAATTATACAAAAGGAGTCGCTGTCATCTCACTGACATGTTGGAATGGGACCACATGTCAATGAAACATGGTGCGACATTTCTTATGTAAAATGCAATCTAGTGGCGTTGGCCCGATGTGCCGCATTATTTCTCGATTTATTTTTTTAATGGAAAGTCATTCAGTTTTGAAGCACAACTAATTGGTACTGTATGCAGAGAAAACATAAACTACTCTACCACTACTCTACCTCTAGTACTAGTATCAAAAAAGATATATACGATGGAGCTTCAGCACTTGCTTGCTAAGGGTTGCCCACTTGATTCTCACACTATAACCCTCTCTCCAAATCTAAAAAAGGCAGTGGCTTTCTCCCTCTCTCCCTCCTCACTTGTGGTCACAGATCTGCCAGGATCCCGTCCATCAGGGAAGAAAAGGACGTGCAGCATTGACGCACTAGTCGTCGACGAGCGAGGTCACAAATTGACCACAAGGCCGTCCTCTTATACCTAGCACCGGTGCAGGATGACCTCCATCCCCAAGCTCGCTGCTGTAGTGTGTGCGGAGGATGACGACCACGAGCAAAGCCACTTCCCACTAACCCTCATGTATGCTACCTCTTTTTGAACCATACCCTTGTTCTGTTGGCCCATCTGCCACATTGCTGCATGTGAATCTTTTCCACTCCACCATCTCCCCAATTTACTATCCTCTGCTCTGCTGGTCATGCAGACGAAAACCTTACTTTTCACTACTAAAGGAAACCCTACTTAATGCAGACTAATCCATGTCTGGGTTGAATAAGGAAAGAAAGGGAGAAAGTACTATGGAAGAGACTAGGTATCGAACCCGCATCTAGGTTGAAAAAGGGGGAAATTAGTAGCTAAGGCATGAGTCTCGTGTCTCTTGGTTGAAAAAGGGTAGAAATGCAGGATAACGCAATAGAGAATGACCAGGTCGATTAGTTTGTTGTCCTCACATTGGAAAAGGGTGGATAATGAGAACAAAAATGGGACGTAATTTACATATGTTTCCTTGGTATTTGTTGCTCAGGGAAACTATCCCTCCCACACCACTCTACGCGTCCGTGGAGGTACATCATACTGGTGTGCCCACTGTCTAAATGGGCCTCCCCATGCTCTTATTGCCACTTTTTTGTTTTTTGTATAACGCCACTGGTAAAGATAAGCAATGCTACCACGAAAGTGATGCCGCATTCAACTAATGCCGCATTCAGTCTAATGCATCGATAAATTTAAGCAATATCATTTAATGTCATTGGATTATTTCAGGGTTAGCTGTTGATTGTGGATGTATTAAAGATTTTTCAGCTAAGGCATTCTAATGTTGTTGCACAACCAGTATACCAACGATGAAACTTGTTACTACGTTCTGATTTTTGCGTTGTTCATGCTTATATATTACATACCTCACTTCATGAGATAAGTCAAATTATTTTGTACATTGTCACCAAAATGCCAAGGCGGTGATATCATTTTATTTTAGTTAAACTGCACAAAATATTATGAAGAGAAGAGGAAAGGTCAAGAGTGGGCACCTCTTCCTCCGGCTATTTTCTCGGTTCGTTTGATCAAGTTTTTATGTTCAATATATTATCAAGATTGGGATAGCAGTTTTTGAGGTCCCCTCGAGTTCAAAATGATATTTACCTTGAAGGTACATGGTTTGCAATTTTTTATACCATCATTAGATAAAAATGCTAGTTACCTTCAGACTTTTGTATTTGGTTTAATGTTGTTGCACAACCAGTATACCAATGCTGAAACGTGTTACCTTTACATATTGTATAGTTAATGCTTATAGAAATATTCCAGTGCTAGCTTATGGAAATCAGTTCAGTAAAACCATTGTGTTGTATCCCGTAATAGAAAACTACTCTACTGTTGCACTAGCCACTGGATTAGTGTGTATTTGTACTATTTGAATGGTGTTTCATTATCGTATGGACATATATAAGGTGTGGCAAACATTCCCAGATATGTGCTCCAGAAACCGACTACGTGTTTTTCTAAATACTAGACGTTTGGGTACTTTAAATTAAACTGCAAAAACGTCTTATATTAAGGAACAGAGGGTGTAGAGTTCATTCAAATTATGCCGTCAAAGCTAGTCACTCCTTTGTTAAAATTAATGTTCATTATGTTATCGGAGGAGGTCTGCATGTTTGTCTCTAATGCTTGTCGATTACATACCTGATATCATGATGTAATGGTAAGTCATTTCTTTTTGACGGTGTCACCAAATTGTCAAGGCGGTGATCACATTTTATTTTAGTTGAACTGCACAAAAAATGCTTAAAAGAAGATGAAAGGTCATGAATGGTTCGATCTTTCAGAAAATACTATGTATGCCTCCCTGACATCAGTCATTGTTGCCTTATTTATTCCTTCAAACAGGTGGTTAGAAACACTCTTGCGACCTTTTTCCATTAAGAAATTGGAATGCTTATATTTTTTAGTCTATGCTTCAACTAGTGCCACTTCTATAGTAATCACTCTTACAATATCTGTGCAAACAGGGATGCTCGATTTTAGTGGAAGTCCACAAAAAGTCCAAATGGTTCAACATTATGAGCATGTTTTCTTCCAAACCGTTATATCTAATTGGTGGCACTATGAGCTGTTCATAATGAAGGTACATGGTTTGCTACTATCTTGCTACTTTTTTGTACTGTCATTAGATAGTAATATTAGTGGTTTTCATGTGAATCTACTTGCAGGGTGGACCTACATTGGAGGTGCAAGACATGATTCAATGATTGCATACTCAATTTTGGTTGTATTGATTTCACCTCTTCCATCACTAAAAACATGGATATCCTTGGTCTGATGAAGACTAGGTGCTATATTTCTTCTCTGTCCCAGCAAAACAATTTAGTACCAAATTGTCCAGTGCAAAACATGACAGATGCTAAGCGGAAACGACTAGCAGAGACATGTTTAAACCGAAAATACAAGGTGGGGTATATGTTAACTAGCTGCTTGATATTTGTGGAAATAGATGTCTGCCCATTGCTATATGGCAAACAAATAAAGTGACCTCAATTCTGGTGGAACTGCACAAGAGAATAGTACAGTCACTGCATATGCAGTGCCATTCGAAACTAGACACAGAAAGATTGGATAGTCACTTCATGGACTGTAGAAAAGTAGTACTATACTATCTATTGGCTAACACTAGGTGCTTCATTGCTTTGGTCTGATTATACAATGAGCATCATTTTGCCTAAGTTAAAGTTGTATTCCGAAAATAGTCTCGCCGTGTGATCGACAGAAGACCAATTATATTGCAGTGGATGTTCCTCCATCATGTGTGGTTCATTCTCATGGTTCCAGCTATTGGTGAAACCACTTACGTTTGCAAGACGAAGTGCAGACTTCACAAGCAAATTTTTCTTTCACTTTGTACTGAATGTTGGCCCAGAGAAGCATCCATGTTAGTAGTAAGAACTAATTTTTTTCTTGATCTTTGCTTTAGGAGCTACATATTGTATATGACCTGTGAATCATTGAGATGCATTAACATGTTGATCTTATGAATGGGAATCATACTTGGTTCTCAATTTGGGATAGTAATGTGAACATATTACAATTCTAGGCCTTTGACTCCCATGTGAACATTTTGAACGGATCGGCTCTTACTAGTGTGCACAGCATGATCCTTAGTTTTATGTGCTTAGTGTTTACAAGTTACTAGCAGTTCCTTATTTCTCTTCACGCAGTGTTTACAAGTTATTGATTGATCACTGGCTAGCCTACTTCCTGGCAGTTTCAGTTGTGACGCAAGATTCCAAGGTGGCAGTTTTTTAAATAAAAATGCCTACCTCTGAAGAAACTGAAATGCTGTTCTGAAGAAAATGCCAAGCATATCTGAAGAAACTGCTAGACAAAACATTCGCAAATGCCTTATCTCCCAACGAACATTCATCAGCTATTTCGATCCTATGTGAATAACCAGTGGATCACGCACGTACCTCATCTGGATGAATGGAGTGCACTCATTTGACTGTCATGCCCATGTGCGACCCAGCACGGACGGGACACACCACTAACGGGACGGGGCAGCATAGTCATAATTTTAGTTTTTTATAGTTTTCCATGGCAAGATTGCGCGCTAAGCCATGCCTGCTTATGCATTCAATTCTGATGACCGTTACGTTTCCCACGACACGCTGGTTCACCTACCTTCCGCCTATAATTAAATGGTTCTAGGCGTCCTTCGGTGGCACCATCATCCAACTCACCCTATCCTCACAAGCCCTAACTAGCACGACGTCGCTCGCCACATGCCCTTTCTCTCGCCACGTCCATCATGCCCCTGCCCATCCGCAATAGGCGACACTGGAGGCACTCACCGCCGGAGCTAGTGTTTGATTTTTCACCGGAATGTAGATGGAGGGAGGAGGCATTCTATCTATCTTTAGATGGCAATACAGAGTATGAGGACATCTTGGAGCACGATCGCCTGGTGAAGGAGCAGCGTATCGCCGATTTGCACCGCCAGCGGGGCATGGAGTAGCGGCGCATCGCCGCTCTAAGTCAAGAGCAGAGCGCCTGCAACTGGGACGACTACATGGAGGCCGGTGCCGGACAAGTAGCCCTAGAGGCTATCGGGCACGAATGAATTCGTGACGCCGAATTTTACTACTAGCCCATCAAGTGGGTTTCCCTCTTAGAAGCTGAAGCTTTGGTGGACCACGTCGGCATGGAAAGGTCCAATGCACACGAGCAATGCACCCTATCGCACCTCTGGCAAGTCCGAGGCAAGGAGGAGGACGTCAGTGCTGGCATTTAGCGTGTACCGCAGATGGTGGCTGGCATCGTCTAGTTAGCTAAGAGTAAGTTAGTACTTGTACACTAGAGTATTAGTCAGAGTAGATACTTAAGTTCTCTATGATGGTTGTCAACATGGAAGTTCAACACTTTATCTCTGGATCATACTTGTTACTTTGCTCTGAATGTTGAACTTTCCGTGTCAGCATTTGGAATGGGCTGTTATTTTTTTATGTGGGTTGTATTTGTCTGCGGCGGATGACAGCAGGGACCCACCAGGGTCATGGTAGTATGCAAGAAAGTGCCTCCTTATTTCAAGGAAAAAAGATGGTTCCTCCTAATGGATTCCTGACATCTGGGTCCCATGCCATTGTCAACATAGTCAATAAACGAGAGAATTGCACAACGAGCAGCTGACACTAGGGACCCAGCAGCTCGCCCAGTTCTTTTTGTTTTTGAGAGAGAACAGGGTATCAACTAGGCTGTGCGGGGCACTCTTGCCAGTCTAGACAGCCTTTTATTTTATGTTTACCACAAGACCAGCCTAGTTTTTTTGTTTCTAAAAATGGCTAGCCAAGTTTTTTTGTTTTTTTGCAGAATACCAACCGAGGCCTACTTACTTTTGTCAACACACGAGAGCACTTATTGTTCGATGTCCATGCAACGGCCGTCGTGCTTATTCAATGTCTGAACTTCCTGCTCTAGCCTCCCAAACCAGCGTCATCGGGACATCCTGCTCCTTCCTCCCATGGCCGATTTTGCTACCGCACAGGCCTCACCGGCCCACCCTACTCCCACCGCTGGATAGGCCATCCCTCTACCCACCCACACCTCCTGTTTTTTTCAGCTGATGCCAGGCTCACCCCGCAGCGGAACCAGTAACAAACTCGTCGGCTCCCCGGGTCGTTCCCTTCCTAGGCCTCGTATTCATCCACCACATTGATGCACTCGGTGTGGCGCGGTCAACATGTTCAACAAATGACAGCCATCGGAAGAGGGATGTAAGTGGAGAGACTGATCGTAGGGACCCGCATGGTCCATGGCCGCAGGCAAGCAAGTGCCTCCATATTACGGGGAAAAAATGATTTCTTCTGCTGACAGCTGGGACCCACCAGCTAAATCTTCGCACGCAAGGAAGTGCCTCCTTATAACACGGGGAAAAAGTGTCCTCGACCTGACAGCTGAGACCCACCAGCTACATCTTCGCATGCAAGGAAGAGCCTTCTTATTCCACGCAAGAAAAATTATTCCTCTTGCTGCTAAGTGGGACCCACCAAATTTTGTGGCTGACGTGTGGGCCTACTAAGTTGACGCGTACGCAGGGTTTTGTCAACCTAGCCAACAAATGATTCTGGCAGCAATGACCATTGGATGTTAATCCAATGACCATGCTACTTCTTCAATCTCTGATCTTCGTGCTCAGTCGCCCAAACCAGCGCCGGCAAGACCGCCTCCTCGTGCCTCTCATGGCCGGTCGTGCTGCCACCGGTGGCTATGCCATCCCTCTACTCACCCACACCTCCTGTTATCTTCCGACAATGACATCCTCAGATTGAATCTCAAGCAGTCAACCCTCGTACTCCCCTTCGCATGGGCATCCACTATCGCATCTTCCCCGACTCCGTGTTGTTCCCTTCCTAGGCCTTATCGTCGTCCACCGCCGTGTTGCTCTCGGCGCGGCGTGGTCAATGAATGACAGCCATCAGAAGACGACTATACGCGGTGACCCTGACAGCTGGAGCCACCAGCTACATCTTCGGACGCAAGGAAGTGCCTCCATATTAGGCGCGAAAAAATTGATCCCTCCCACTAACAGCTAGAACCCACCAGCTATATCTTTGCACGCAAGGTAGTGCCTCCTTATCCTCCCTGACAGCTGGGACCCACCTAATCGAAGCATACGTAGCGTTTTCTCTCTGGTCACGAACATGTACGTACATACTGGTCGATTGATCTCTCGGCAGCGATGAACCGTGGCCGAGCAAGGAGCGGCACGTGTTGTAGTAAAGCCCCCGGCGTAGCAGTTCAGGCAGTCCCGTCTAAACCATCACTGGTACAGCGAGGTGCTATACAAATGGTTTTTAACCCCTTTCCGCGATGGTGTTCTGACCAGTCACCTAGTGAGTGACTGTGATAAGGCGGTCCTTCCCACACGACCCAGAAACCATCGAGGATATGCCCTCCTGGCACACACGCTCGGCAAAATGAGGTTTTGTGCCATCGGCGAGCGATCAAATACGTTTATATGTACAATAGTGCTAAAAAGTACAATTATACAGGAAAAATTGTTTTCGGTCATAAGTACATCCCACACAGTCAGTCCCCGCTAAAAATTTCCATTCGTATATACATCCCACACAATCGCTCCAAGGAAAACATTTCTATTCGCAGGTAGATCACACACAATTTTCCCCATTAAATCATTTGTGATAGCGTTGCCATTGCACATGATATTAACAATTTTATCATTTGCTTTATTGAAGCATCACACACGATGCATAGAAGAAACTGTGTGGCAAAGGCTATCCATCACACGCAGTTTATATGTGGTAAATGTTTGCGCAAGGTGTCCTAATGCAAATAGTTTTCAAGAGGATATCGTGTGTGATTGTTCATTGATCCAACACGGTTTATTCGTAGAAACTGTGTGCGTTGCATGAGGTCATCGCCCATGGTGTTTTCTTAATAACCATTTGCAATAGAAAAAACCAATTAGCAGGCTAATTGGCCATTAGCAAGCTAATTTCCCAATTGTTAATAATCCATTTATTATTCTAATTGACATTCATATTAAGCACATAATATATTTCATTTCCATATTAAGGAAGCAGGATTTCATAATTGAAATACATCAGAGTACAACATGATATAGCTTCAGCACTTAGCTACCCCATTACACAACTGCACCAGCACCAAGTTTCACATGCAACATCTAGAACCTTTCAAAATTATCATCATAGATGGCACATACATAGATGCATCTCATCTGGAAAACTGCTGAAGTGAAAGGCGAATATTGAGCCTTCATTCATGTTGAAGGTCTCTGCAAGTTTAGGCCAGTGCCTGTGGATGATTGACCGTCCATCCTTCGTCCTCTTCAGGACTTCAATATTGAACCATGGGTGTTGTATGAAAACCTTCTTCGCCTCCTGACCATAGAGGTGGTTTGAGAGGTAATCATTAGTGAACTGGTTTGGAAAGGCTTGAAAACAAGGATGCGCATAAATATCTTCTCTATATTGGAAATGGGACAAAGGAATAAAAAAGGCAAGGTATAATAGTTAGTACCATCTTGTAGTGAAGTGATGTCTTCTTCATTGTGCGGACAAAGATCTTGTTGTTTTGTGTCGCTAATTTACTTATCCTAAGAATCTTTCAGAGTTTCTTGACTTGATTGATATTCATGGACAACTCATTTCCCCATATAAAAAAAAGGGTCAAACAGTGGGTCAAAACCTCTGAAAGCAGGACCTACATCTGCAAGACCAAATAGTTAAAAACCTAAATATTAGAATGGTTCCTGCAATTGCACAATAATGTGCTATTAGACAACGAACCATGCATGTGCTAACCTCGATTGTGAACCTCAGTGATTCCCATTGTTTCCCTGCAACACATACAAGGTAGTTAGTCATCGGGCTAAGTGAGGGTTCAATGCTATCAGTAAAATACGTTGATGAAAAATAAGCACAATGCAGATTCATCAGATTAATTCAAGCCACATGGAAAACCCATTAAGCCAAACCAAGCATGACTAAGAACTAGGAAATATAGAACTTGTATATGTTTCTCATGTATTAAGTGCAGCTAAATTTGATTTATTCCTCACATGCACAACAATACAAAGTTCTACCCACGATAATTAGACATCACATTGCAGAATTGAACCAAGTAGTTAACTAAACACCACAACAAATGAACCAAACATTAACTGAGCACCACATTGCACAATATAACATGCTCCTAATAGAAGATCAGACAGTTAACGAAACCAAGCATGCTTAACAACTTGAAAATACAGCAATTGTATTTGTTTCTCATGTATTTAGTACAACCAAATTCAATTTATTCCTCACATGGTATACAATAACAGAATGCACCCACAACAATTGAACATCGCATTGCAGAATTGACCCAAACAGTTAACTAAACACCACAACAAATGAACCAATCATTAAGTGAGCACCGCATTGCACAATATAACATACTCCTAATAGAAGACCAGACAGTTAACCAAACCAAGCTTGCTTAAGAACTTGGAAATATAGCAATTGTATTCGTTTCTCATGTATTTAGTACAGCCAAATTTTATTTACTTCTTACATGGTATACAATAATAGAATGCACCAACAACTATTTAACATTGCATTGCAGAATTGAACCAAACAGTTAACTAAACACCACAACAAATGAACCAAACGTTAACTGAGCACCACATTGCAGAATGTATAACATATAGAATATCAGATAGTTAACCAAACCAAGCATGCTTGAAAACTTGGAAATATAGCAATTGTATTTGTTTCTCATGTATTTTGTAAAGGTAAATTTGATTTATTTCTCACATGGAAGACAATACAAAATTGCGGCCTGAAGAATTGAGCATCACATTTGCAGAATTGAACCAAACAAGTAACTGAACATTTGCAGAGTTGAACCGTTTCCATTTTGTTGTGCAACAAAGGCTGCAAAGAGGGATCTACAGTTGCAAGGACCAGCTTCCCTACCAGTAGCTCATCTAACAAAACTCCCAAGTTAACTGTGCTGAGGCCGGAGTAGTCATGAGATGGGTGACCGGATGGGAAGTGGACTCAATATTAACTAGTTGGATGGGTAACTGCAAAGGTTTATTATAAACGTTTGTATTATAAACCTTTGTACTGCCCCATCCCATCTAGTTAATATCGAGGTCTTTGGTTTGTAATTTTTGACATTTTTTGTTTTTTGAACTCATGTTGATTGGCTTGAAGAAGGTCTATCTCGTTACTTTTTGATAATTGTTTATACGCAAGCAACTAGTTTGCATTTTTCAAAGTTTTTCTACGAACATAATCGCACATGAACTTACTATAGTAACTATTTGTGTTATAATTTCCCATCACAAACAGTTCATCCAAGTGGGCTGTTTGCTGCGTATCACACACATCTGGTTTACACGAATCGTTTGTGTTATTTTGGCTGATCGCAAATGCCGCATATAACATACATCTTGTTAAGTAGAACCATTTTCGTTCTCTTGCCTAATTGAAAATAGTTTGTCCGAGTGAATCGTATGCCGTATATCACACACACCTTGATCTGGCTGACCGTTTCTGTTGCATTCCCTAATAGCACATAGTTCGTCGGAGGGAACTATATGTCATATATCGCACACACATTGATATGGCTGCCCATTTCTGTTGTTCCTCCTCATCGCAAATAGTTCTGCTGGATCAACCGTATGCCATTCATCGCACATGCAACTAAAATCTGAACCGTGTTTGATGCATCCGTCATCACAAATGTTTTGCACATTTAAGATGGTTCTCTGACACCATCGTTTGCGATTATTGCATCGCACACAGTTTCTCGAACGGTCTTTGATCGTAGTATCGTGTTAGCAACATTCTGTAGTAGTGACTTCCTATTGACTCTCTAAATAGATATAAGTGAATGATGAGAGTTTAATTCTTTCTATAAAAGACCAAGCTCTAATAAATGTAAGTGAAGCAAATGATCATTTTACAAATAATGGTTTTATGTGAAGAGAAACATGCAATCCAAACTTCAAATGATATAAGTGAAGCACATGAAGCATTTTATAAAGCCATAGTCAAAAGATATAAGTGAAGTGCAATGAGCATTCTATAAATCAACCATAGACTATCTCATACTAGGATGGTGCATAGAATAAAAATGAAAACTAAACACAAAAGACACTCCAAGATTTACACATATCACATGAACGAAACGAAGAAAAAAACATACCGATACTTGTTTGAGAAAGATGGGATGCCTACCGGGGCATCCCCAAGCTTAGACGCTCGAGTCTCCTTGGATATTTACTTGGGGTGCCTAGGGCATCCCCAAGCTTGAACTCTGGCATCTCCTCCTTTTCCTCATATCGAGACCTCCTTGATCTTTGATCACTTCATCCACACAAAATCAACCGAAAGCTCGGTAAGATCCGTTAGTATAATAATGCAAATCACTACTTTAAGTACTGTTGCAAACCCATTCATTTTTTTGCATTTTAGCTACTGTATTAAAACTTCTCCATGGCTTATACCATCGATAGAATCAATAGTTTCATCAAAACAAGCAAAACAATGCATCAAAAACAGAATATGTCTTAAATAGGAAAATCTATAGCAATCTGAACTTGTACCATACTTATATAGAAAATTTTTGAAAAATTATGACAAAATAAACAATTTTCATAGCAATATTGTGTAAAAAATTTAGAATCTTTTGACGTTCCAGTAAAAAATGATAAATCGCGCGCTACAGCCAAAGTTTCCATTTTTACACCGCACATACCAACAAGCAATCCTATCATCCTAAAGGAAAATGTTGGCACATTATTTTTATAATACAATGGATTTGTAGAAGGGGATAATTATTTTTGTTAGAAACTTCCATTAAAAATTTACATTATTTCCATGAGCATGAACACAAGTGTTCAAGGTCGACCCTCACTTCTCCAACGCATCACCTTTCAATCGCTTCTCTTTTTTAAGAAGTTTTTAGGTTCCCCTCTATATTTTTTTGTTTTTAAACTTTATAAAAGCACACAACAGAATAAAATGACTCTCCAAAACTTCTAGGTTGTCTACCTGGCAGCGCTTTTTTTAAATCCATTAAGCTAGGCATAAAGTTCTCAAGTAATGGATCCACCCAGATCCCAAGGTATCAAAGTCAATTTTAATTAGCAATGATTTATAATTTAGTAGTGAGTGCAAAGCAACATATATCATGCAATGACGAAGTCTAACTCTCTTCATATGCATTGGCATGTCATAAAAGAACAATTCATGCACATCAAGTAAAGGCCAATACATAGCATAAGCAGTTTCTTGCAATTTTATCATGTTGGAAACATAGAGGTGGAGATGTAGTTCCTATCTCATAATACCTGCAAGTAGGACCAGGAAGCACATGCATATTATATTCATCAAAATTATCATGTGCTACGGTAAAAGGAAATCCATCAATATAATCCTTAATAAGAGCAAACTTCTCCGATAAAGTGTAGTTTGAACAATTCAAAAAGATAATAGGACTATCATGTGTGGGTACAATAACAAAAATTTCATTCTTAACATAAGGAACTATAGCAAGTTCATCTCCATAAGCATAATTCATATTGTCATCTTAGCCACAAGCATAGCAAACATCAAGTTCATCAAAAAGAGATATTTCAAACGAATAAACGGGATCATAGAAATTATCATGGCAATCATCCTTCGGTAAGAATGAAGGGAAATTAAATAAAGTATGTGTTGAAGAGTTACTCTCATCACAAGGTGGGCATGGGTGATCAATCCGCTCTTCCTCCTTTTGTTCTTCGCTCTCCTCCTCATCTTTTTCATCCAATGAGCTCATAGTTTCATCAATTCCTTCTTCCATAGAATCCTGCAAAATATTAGTCTCTTCTTGGACAGCGAAGACTTTCTCAATAAATGCATCAATATCAGAATTGTATTTATAATTCTCATAGCAATATTTAAGGATGGAAAAAATTTCAGATTTGTAAAGAGTAGCATCATGCTTTTCAATCAAAGAAGCAATTTCATAAGCACCCTTAAAACCAATAAATTCTTCAATTTGTTCAACATCAAAGTAATTATAAACACCCTTGGCATAAGAAGATAAAATTCCATTATCCTTAAACTCACATTAGAAGGGAAGGTGTTTTCTAGGGTCTTCAAAACAACAAGTAAAATCATGTATTTCACATAAATTCAATGCATAACAATACAAACTATTAATATGATGCCATAAAAGTTTCCCTTTTTGACATAAGCGGTGTTGCACAAAATAAGCATGCTCATTTAATGATTTTCCCTCAACTAAGCTAGTTGGGGTTTCAGCACGAGCACAAATGGATCGAATATGATCCGAGTAGAAAGCTTCAGTAGTATGATAGATTTTGGGTGGTTCTTCAACCATTGGTTTAGTAGGTACTAAGTTTTTTTGGTATTTTGCATTTCCTACCCATAACTAGAGATAGAAAAGAAGAACACAAAATAAAAACTACTTAGTGATAAAGCAAACAAGCACACACGACAATATTCACACCACGCTATTGCTCCCAGGCAACGGTGCCAGAAAAAGGTCTTGATAACCCACAAGTGTAGGGGATCGTTTGTAGCCTTCTTCGATAAATAAGAGTGTCAAACCCAACGATGAGCTGAAGGTAGAATAAATATTCCCTCAAGTTCTATCGACCACTGATACAACTCTACGCACACTTGACGTCTGCTTTACCTAAAACAAGTACAAAACTATTTTTCAAAAATAAAACTAAGAGTACCTTGCAAGAATAAAAATTCAAATAAAATGCAAGACAATAAAAGTAGATAGCTTTTGTCAACAAGAAAGACATTTGTCCCTTGGTGATCGATAACTAAACCGGTGATCATTGTTGCAATTTTATATGGGGGAGAGGCACGAACTAACATACTTTCTCTACTTGGATCATATGCACTTATGATTGGAACTCTAGCAACCATCCGCAACTACTAAAGATCATTAAGATCGTGAAACCCAACCATAGCATTAAGTATGAAGTCCTCTTTATCCCATACACAATGACCCCCAAACTCGGGTATGCGTATTATGTCACTCACGCCACCCACCATAAGAGAACCATTAACGTATTGCAACACCTTACAACGGGGATCCGCCCGCTTGTGTGACACGGAGGGCATCGTAGGATAGCACCAATCTAAAATATACAACTCAAACCAATCATGATCATCTACCAACCCATAGGACAAAACAGAGATACTCAAACATCATAGGATAGATAATTGGTAAAAGGTGTTACACCACTGCATAGAGGGGAAGAGAGCTGGTGTTGACGGCGGCGAAGTTGTTGGTGTAGATCGTTGTCACGATGCTTGCCTCGGTGATGCTCCGGTGCCATCGGGAAAGAGGGGGGAGAGCCCCCTCCTTCTTCTTCTTCCTTGGCCTCCCCCCTAGATGGGAGTAGGGTTCCCCCTTTTTTCCACGGCCTCCATGGCGGCCGAGGGGCGGGAGCCCCTCTGAGATTGGATATGTCTCTCTGTTCTCTTATATTTCGCGTTCCTGTTTTCTGGCCCTTCACCGTTTCTTAAATTCCTGGCAATCCGTAACTTACATCATTTTTTCCACAAATTATCTTTCTTGCGCCCGAAGAAGTGCCCCAACCGACTTACAGGGAGGGCAAAAGATACGTGGGCGTGCCAGGGCTGCCCGACACGCCCTGGTTGGTTGTGGAGGCCGTGGGCCTCCGTTAGTGTTGACTCCACCTCCCAAAAATAACAAATATTCCAAAATAATTCTTTGTAAATTTTTATCGCGTTTGGACTTCTTTTGATATGGATATTCGACAAAACAAAAAACATGCAACAAACAGGAACTGGCACTGGGCACTGGATCAATAGGTTAGTCCAATAAATCATATAAAATGTTGCCAAAAGTAAGTGAAAGTTGTATAATATTGGCATGAAACAATAAAAAATTATAGATACAACGGAGACGTATCAGCTGCCACATGCTTAGTGGAAGCCACTTAATCATCTCAAGGCTCGACGCCACATTGATAAGTGACTTGCGTTGCTGTGTGGTGGAGCGGTGGTGTCTTGGCAGGATCTCCTTCCCTTGGCGGCCCCGGCAAGCTTGCCAGGGCATCCTTGGATTTGTCCTTATGGTGGCCTCTACCGGGCCGGGCTCTCCTTCCCGGCAAGGGAGGCCTTGTCAAGGTGATGCCTTGTTGTCTTGTATGACTTGGTCTTCTTGATCCTCTCCTTGATCTTACAAAGAGTGGTTTCTCTGGCTTGGCTTTGGCCTTATATACTTGTGATTGGTCTTGAAATGCCAACATGGCTGTGTATAAGTGTGGTCGACAAGTGCACATGTTTATTGCACCGACAGGAGCCCGGGCCTGGGCCATACATGTCACCAGGCATCATTGGGGTAGGCCCCAACAAATATATAGGGGAACTTTTGAGCCAAACCGCAGTGGGATCCATGTCCGTATTGATATCTTCTTTGCTTCTTCATTAACCTGTAATAGCATCAGTTTCCGGTTTTCCCGCATGTTGTGCAGGATGACGTGGGGAAATTTACATACTGGCTCGCAGGCCGCCCATGCCCCACGCTCACTGGGAGGTAACTGCCATCTTACTCATCCCACTACCTCTGTCGTTTCCACCACGTACGCTGCATGCACTGCGTAAAGTAGGTGGCAGGCACGTAGGGCACGGGAATGAGGGTCATGTTAGAAAATCCAGCATCGTGGATATGTGGAGGAGGGCGGCCATTGATTCTGGATGCTATCAGTGACCCAGAGGGACTAGATTGGTGGAGTGGGGCGGTTGCCTCTGGGTGGTGAGGAGCCAGCCCCTGGCCATGCTCTCCTTATAAAAGGAGGCACGGACGAGGGGCTCTCCCACACACCTCTCCTCCTTCTTATTCTCGCATCTTGCTTCTGTTATGGTGAAGGGAAGGGGACGTGGTCGAATTCCATCGGTGGCGACGAGGGTTTCTTCTCGACAATGCCTCCCTGTCCCAGCGAGGGATGCAGGGACAGAATCCAGCGCCCAAGGTGGCGTCGCGGGACGTGAGTGGGGCCGTTGTGGCCCTTGAGGTCGAGGAGGGCATGGTGGCGCATTGGTTGCTCCTCCTCTGGTTACCCCGGCTCCGATGGAAGGCCATGTTAGGGACCAACCATTGGAGTTTGTTGTCAAGCTGCGTGGGCCTTCGCGCAGCCGCCTTCTACTTCCTTCCCCTTTTGCAAGAGTGATGGAGGAAGAACAACCACCAGGATTAAAGCTGCACATGAGGGGCTTCTGTAATGGCAGCATGCTGACAGACATAGAGTTCCCCGCACCTCATGTCATGCTTCTCCGGCGTGGCTGGAAAACCTTCACTCACTCTGATAGCTTGGCGGCGGGGCACGTTCTCCATTTCAAACTAATGGAGGCCACCCTGCTCTCCATCAAGGTCTTTGGGCGTTCGGGTGCTCGCTTAGGGTGCTGCGTGGAGAGCTCGACCGACAACGAAAGTTCCTCATCAAGCGACAGCAATGAAGAGGACAGTGACGGTGATGACAGCGATGCCTAGCGGGAGGACGATGACTCGGACTTCGGCTGAGCGCCAAACGCACCGTAACCGTCAGCTAGGTGCCGACAGCACCATCATCCACACCTGGGTCTTCTTCCCTAGCAGAGCAATTTGCCAGGGTGTTGGGTGTGGATGCCTCCGCCTCCTCCAGCTGGACCCCGACAGGCTTCCTCGTGGACTCTGGCATCGTCTTCCCTACCAGTGTTCCTCCTGCCGCGTCCCGCTGGTCCTGGTGGTGGTGACCAGGGCATCGCCTAGCCGCTCTCTCCGCCCTTCACCTTTGTCCGCGCTCTCCTGATCTTGTCAGGCTATGTCCTGTGGGTCCTGATGGGGTCAGGCTGGGCTTCTGCCCATGCACTTCTTTTGCCCTCTTCACCTCCCACTGTAGGTCCTAGTAGGAGAGGGACAAGAAGGGCATTACGGGGCACTTATCATTTTTCAATTCAAAAGATGTATGCACTTGCCAAGCTTTAGTATTACTTATGTCATCTTTTTCATCCATATTTGTACTCTATAATGTTCGTACTTGTTTATCCACGTATTAATGAAAAAGATATGCTTGCGGGGTACTTGTGCATGTACTATATCCGTGCGGAGGAACAACTCCTCTATACATCCAAGTAAACAAGATTCCCCGATAAGATATCCTGCTGGTCCCTTCCATTGCTGCCGCAGGACTTAGCCTGCTAAGCTAGGAACGTGGAAAAGTGCTAGCCCCTTGCCACTTTCCTCTTTCAAATGCTACTTCAACCATCTTGACTGAAGTAGTCATCAAATCAAGGGATGGGAGCACAAATGTGGGAGGGTGACAAGGTTTCTCTACTTGCAAGTTTCCCACACAAAAGTACATTTTGGATGGCTACAAAGAACTTATCTGTTTTGTGTTGCCGGGGGTCAATATGCAAACTTGTCTTCATCCCTATTCCTTGGGAAGTTTATCCACGATGGGAGCCATGTTGTTAGTTCTGGGGAAAACAGTGGCATATGACTTTATCTATATAAGCTAATGACTATGACAAAGTCATACTTAAATAAACATGCATGCAAATTCTAGATGCCACCACTTCATTTTATTATCTTTGTTCAGGATCTGTGCGTGACTTTGCACAAAGGGTTACATGCACATCGGCAAGGCTTGTACAAAAGGGGATTGCCGGGGCTGAACCCCACAACCGCCTCATGGGTAGAACTTGCATAGATGCTCAATATTCCATGAGTTTTGCACTTTAATGCCATCTTCGGTCTCCAGACGGACTACGCCAGGTCTGGTGACTCGAACTACCCGGTAAGGGCCTTCGCACTTAGGTGTCAATTTGTTGGAACCCTTGGCAGACTGAACACGCCTAAGGACAAGGTTGCCTTCCTCAAGGTTCCAGGCGTGAACCTCGCGGCTATGATAGCGGCGCAGGGCTTGCTAGTAGCATGCAACACGTACAACAGCCCAGAAATGATCTTCCAAAAGGAGCACGGTATCGTCATGCTGGAGCTGCTCTTTCCCTACTTCCTCATAGGCCAGTACTCAAGATGTCCCATATATGAGTTTCGTGGAGAGCTCTGCTTCTGCCCCATACACTAGGGAGAAAGGAGTCTGGCCGGTGGCTCGATTTGGTGTCATACAGAGGGACCAAAGAACCACCAGCAGCTAATCAATCCAACACTTGCCGCACTTCTGTAGCTTATCGTAAGCTCTTGTCTTGAGACCATGCAGCACTTCAACGTTCATCCTCTCAGCCAGCCCATTGCTCCGGGGATAAGCAATAGAAGCAAAAGAGACCTTGCTTCCATGGTTTTGGATGTACTGCATGAAGGCACGACTCGTGAATTGGGTGCCATTATCAGTGATTATCCTGGCGGGCACTCCAAATCGGCACCCCAACCCTTTCATGAACTTTATAGCCGACTGTGCGGTCACCTTCCTCATCAATTCCACTTCGAGCCACTTTGTAAACTTGTCGATGGCAATGTACAAGAATTCAAAGCCCTAGTAGAATAGGGGAAGGGGCCCAAAATGTCGAGCCCCTAGGACAAAAATGGCCAGGATAAATGGATCTTCTACAGAGCTTGAGTTGGTTGATGGATGTTCTTGGAGTGGAATTGGCAGGCTTCACACTTGGTGACTAGCTCAGTTGCATCCTGGAGGGCAGTGGGCCAGAAGAAACCCTGTCGGAAAGCTTTTCAAACCAGAGCTCTTGATCCAATGTGAGAGCCACACATGCCTCCATGTATCTCTGTCGGTAGCTTATGTCCATCTTGCCAGCAAATGCACTTCAATTTCACACCATTTGGCCTCTTTCTGTATAGAGTGTCATCGACAAACTGATGCATACTAGACTGTCGGGCTACACTTTTAGCTTCTACGTGCTCTTCGGGAGTTCTCCTGTTTGAAGGAAATGAACTATGTGCTGCGCCCAAGTTGGAGCCTGTGGCTCGACAACAAGGGATAAAGGCACTTCCCCATTCTTGGGTGCGCTCACCTCGACCACGAGAACTTGTGGTTCCACGGGAGGGTGCTTCTCACCAACCGAATTTGAGTTGTCCCCGGAAACCTCTCTACCAAGAGCTTTGGGAAGCTCTGCCGGGAGATATTTGCCGGAGTCCAACTTTCTCCTTTTTCTGGCCATCACCGAAGGGGACACTCATGGTTGAGTTAGGTGATGGACAAAAGTCCCTTTTTCCACAGGGAGCTTGTGTGCAGCACACCTTGACAGATGATCCACAATGCTGTTCTCCGTATGTGGCATGTGCTCGGCTTGCAACCCATCAAAGTGTTCTTCCAGCTTTCTCACCTTCTCCACGTATGCCTCCCTCAATGGGCTTTGGCAATCCTGGTTGACTTGACTCACCACAAGTTGTGAGTCTCCATGGATGATTAGCTTCTTGATTCCCAACTCCATCACAATTACGAGTCAGACAAGGGGGCCCTCATACTCAATAGTGTTGTTGGTGGCCTTCTCCTTGGGAAAATGCATTTGAACCACATACTTGAGATGCTCTCTGATACGTCTCCAACGTATGTATAATTTATGAAGCATTCATGCTATTTTATTATCTGTTTTGAATGTTTACGGGCTTTATTATACACTTTTATATTACTTTTGGGACTGACCTATTAATCGGAGGCCCATCCCATATTGCTGTTTTCTTGCCAATTTCAGTGTTTTGAAGAAAAGGAATATCAAACAGAGTCCAAACGGAACGAAACCTTCGGGAGCGTTATTTTTGGAACGGAAGCGATCGAGGAGACTTGGAGTTGAAGGCAAGGAAGCTTCAAGCTGGCCATGAGTGTGGGGGGCGCCCCCCTACTAGGCGCGCCCCCTATCTCGTGGGCCCCTCGAGGCTCCCCCGACCGACTTCTTTCGCCTATATATTCCCATATGCCCTAAAAACATTGAAGCGAAGAATAGATTAGTAGTTCCGCCGCTGCAAGCCTCTATAGCCACCAAAAACCTCCCGGGAGCCTGTTCCGGCACCCTGCCGGAGGGAGGATCCCTCACCGGTGGCCATCTTCATCATCCCGGCGCTCTCCATGACGAGGAGGGAGTAGTTCACCCTCGGGGCTGAGGGTATGTACCAGTAGCTATGTGTTTGATCTCTCTCTCTCGTGTTCTTGAGGTGATACGATCTTGATGTATCGCGAGCTTTGCTATTATAGTTGGATCTTATGATGTTTCTCCCCCTCTACTCTCTTGTAGTGGATTGAGTTTTCCCTTTGAACTTATCTTGTCTGATTGAGTCTTTAAGGATTTTGAGAACACTTGATAGTCTTGTCGTGCTTATTTGTGGTGACAATGGGATATTCACGTGATCCACTTGATGTATGTTTTGGTGATCAACTTGCGAGTTCCGCCCATGAACCTATGCATAGGGGTTGACTCTCCGATAGAAACTTTGGGGCACTCTTTGAAGTACTTTGTGTTGGTTGAATAAATGAAACTAAGATTGTGTGATGCATATCGTATAATCATGCCCACGGATACTTGAGGTGACAATGGAGTATCTAGGTGACATTAGGGTTTTGGTTGATTGGTGTCTTAAGGTTTTATTCTAGTATGAACTTTATGATAGATTGAACGGAAAGAATAGCTTCATGTTATTTTACTACGGACTCTTGAATAGATAGAACAGAAATGATAACTTTGAGGTGGTTCCGTACCCTACCATAATCTCTTCGTTTGTTCCCCGCTATTAGTGTCTTTGGAGTGACTCTTTGTTTCATGTTGAGGGATAGTTATATGATCCAAGTATGTTATTATTGTTGAGAGAACTTGCACTAGTGAAAGTATGAACCTTAGGCCTTGTTTCTTATCATTGCAATACCGTTTACGCTCACTTTTATCATTACTTACCTTGCTGTTTTTATAATTTCAGATTACAAATACCCATATCTACTATCCATATTGCACCTGTATCACCATCTCTTCGCCGAATTAGTGCACCTATACAATTTACCATTGTATTGGGTGTGTTGGGGACACCAGAGACTCTTTATTATTTGGTTGCAGGGTTGTTTGAGAGAGACCATATTCATCCTACGCCTCCCACGGGTTGATAAACCTTAGGTCATCCACTTAAGGGAAATTTGCTACTATCCTACAAACCGCTGCACTTGGAGGCCCAACAACGTCTACAAGAAGAAGGTTGTGTAGTAGACATCCCTCTCCGGTGGGCTCGACAAGAAGCATGCCAGCTCCTGCGCCCTGTAATGAGAAAGCACCATCAAAATACTTAATCCACTCCTGAGGTACCTCCTTGTCGAGGATAACTGTCTCTAACATATCTTCATCTGGAGTGGGCGTCCATGCTGCAATGAACTCTGCCAACGCTCTGCTCTGAGTTGTTGAGGTACTTTCATACTTCAGGCCAAAGCTAGACAACTCTAGTGCCCACACAACTATCATGCCGATGGCTTCGGGATTCCTCAGTATGCGCTGCAGTGGGAAATGGGTGACAACCGTGATCTCATGGGCTTGGAAGTACTGGCGCAATTTCCTCGAGGCCACGACAAGGCCAAAGATCAGCTTTTGCACTCCAGAATACCTTGACCTAGCCCCCTACAATAGGGAGCTGACAAAGTACACTGGTCGTTGAACCACTTTCTTCTTTCCTGCGGTTTTGGGACTGCCTTCGTTAACTTGCGCTGCTTCTTTTTGATCTGTGTCTGACCCTGCCATGACTGGTTTGGTTTCATCTCCGGGGAGGACATTTGCTGCAGTTGCTTCCTCATCCACTTCTCGCTATGCCACCAGCGTTGCAGTAACCACTTGATTCATTGTCGCTAAATATAGCAGCAATGACTCTTGAGCATTAGTAGCGACTAAGGTGGGAGCAAAGGAAAGGTAGGTTTTCAGGTCTTGCACTGCTGCTTCGATTTCCGGGGTCCAATTCATCGGACCTGTCTTCTTCAAGATTTTGAAGAAAGGCAAGGCACGCTTGGCAGACTTCGAAATGAACCTGGTTAGTGCGGCCACGCATCGAGTCAAACGCCTCACATCATGGACTGTCTTGGGTGCCTGGATACGCTCGTTTTCCTTGATTTTGCCTAGGTTAGCCTCTATCCCCCGCTAGGATACAAAGAAACAAAGGAGTTTGTCAGAGGGAACACCAAACACTCACTTCTCAGGCTTTAGCTTCAAATTGATCATCCGTAAATTTGCAAAGGTCTCTTCCAAAAATTGAACGAGCGTTGATTTGTCCTTGGTCTTAACCACTATGTGATCCATATAAGCTTCTACATTCCTGTGCAACTGAAGTTCAAAGCCAACCTATAGTGCTCTTGCAAAGGTAGGTCCGGCACTTTTTAACCCGAAACGTTGTTTTCTCTTCATCTTCCTTGGACATGAATATCTGATAGTATCCGGAGTATGCATCCAAAAAGGAAAGAAGATCACACCGAGCAGTGGAGTCCACAATCTGATCGATGCGTTGCAGGGGTAAAGGGTCCTTCGGGTAGGCCTTGTTCAAGTCTGTGAAGTCAATGGAAAGCCTCCATTTCCCATTTTCCTTATGCACTACCACTGGGTTTGCTAACCATGTTGGATGCAACACTCCCCTGACTAAACAAGCTGCTTCAAGCTTCTTGATCTCCACAGCAATGAACTACTGCTACTCTAAAGCTTGCTTCCTGATCTTCTGCTTGATGGGCTAGGCATGAAAACAAATATCAAGGTGGTGCTCGATTACCTCTCTAGGAACACCGGGGATGTCAGATGGTTGCCAAGCAAACACATCGACATTCGCCCGCAGGAAGCCAACGAGCGCGCTTTCCTATTTGTCATCGGGGGTGGCACTAATGGTAAATGTACCATTAGCACCATCTTGCCTTGTCGGGACCTTCTTTACAACAGGTGAAGCAACCTTGGTTTCTTACATGTGACTCTCCGGCAGGTCATCGACGGGTGCAGTGCACTCCGAAGAGGGGCGCTTCCCGGAGGCCTTGCCGACATCTCTGCTAGTCTTCTTTCCCCTCTTTGTTTCCTTGGCGGGAGCTATGGATTCTGCAGCCTGAGCTGTTACCGCATCTCGATACATCTGATCCACGCATATAAGTGCATCCTTCTCATTTGATGGGATGGAAATGATGCCTATCCGCCCTGGCATCTTCAAAGTGTTGTAGGCATAGTGGGATGCTGCCATGAACTTTGCTAGAGCTGGACGACCAATAATTGAATTGTACAACAAGGGGAAATCAACAACATCAAATAGAACCTTCTCCATCCTGTAATTCAACTCTCCACCAAATTTCACCGGTAGCGTAACCTTCCCATTAGGTCGGCTCCTGTTGGGGTTGATTCCTTGGAGCGTGCCAGTAAATTTGAGCTCCGTAGGGGAGATCAGATTCAACCCGGTCCCTCCGTCAACTAGCATCTTTGTGACTTTGAGGTTGCAGATTGTTGGTGAAACCAACAACGGTAAACACTCAACCGCAGTAGTGCGGTCAGGATGATCCTCTTCGTCAAAGATGATAGGTGTGCGAGACCATTTGAGTGACCTTCGGGAATTTGCAGTTTGCTCTACTGCATTGACTTCGTGTGCCCATTGCTTGAGCTGTCGGTGAGAGGAATGCAAAGATGCACCCCCGTCAATACATAGGGCATTAATCGCTTTCTGGAATTCTTGCTCACTGGTTTCTTCTTCATGCCCTTCATCACTGTCGTCGTCTCCTTCTTTCTTCTCATGACCTCTAGTAGGTTTTTCCTTCTGTTGTGGGTCCTTGCCATGGTGGCCTCCGCTACCACCACGACTCTTTTCGCCAGTACCTTATTGATCTCTCTTTCTCTATCACGCTTCTTGTATTCAGCCTTCTGCTTTCTAACAAGATGCTCAACCTGATGGCACTTTTGAAGATCATGCCCTCTAGTGCGGTGGATCTTGCAGTATGGCCCGTCGGATTTTTCAGCTTTCTCTGCCACTACGGCCTCCTGACAATTAGCGCACGTGGCAGCTTCCTTGCAGGGGCTTCAGTCTTGGCTTTCTTGCTGGTGCCGAGATCGCCAGAGCTCTCAACGGCCAATATTGATTTATCCTTGTGTTTTCTGTTGTGCCTGATTCTTCTCCTCTTCGGGTAAGTGGCCTCGTCGTAATCCTCTGAATCAACTTTGACGCCATCCTCCTCCCCATGGATTCACCTTCCTTCCTCATCCTGACCACACTTATCCGCCAAGGTATACAACTCATTGACGGTCTTGGGCAGCCGAACGTTCATTTTGGAACATATCCTTCTATTGCACACATTTGAATGGAACACGACAATCACAGCTACTAGATGTATCTGTGGAGTGTTGCGGTGCACTCGACTGATGTAGGATCGAAAGTATGTCTCGAGGGGGGTGATTAGACTACTTGACCAAATAAAAATCTAGCCTTTTCCCAATTTTATATCTTGGCAGATTTTAGCAACTTAACACAAGTCAAGAAATCAACCTACACATGCAACTCTAAGAGTATAGCAGCAGAATATAAATGAATGCATATGAATGTAAAGGGGAGGAGTTTGGAGGGAGAAAACGCAATGTAGACAAGGAGATTTTTGGCGTGGTTCCGATAGGTGGTGCTATCGTACATCCACGTTGATGGAGACTTCAACCCACGAAGGGTAACGGCTGCGCGAGTCCATAGAGGGCTCCACCCATGAAGGGTCCATGAAGAAGCAACCTTTTCTATCCCACCATGGCCATCGCCCACGAAGGACTTTCCTCACTAGTGTACATCTTCACGAAGTAGGCGATCTCCTCACCCTTACAAACTCCTTTGTTCAACTCCACAATCTTGACAGAGGCTCCCAAGTGACACCTAACCAATCTAGGAGACACCACTCTCCAAAAGGTAATAGGTGGTGTGTTGATGATGAACTCCTAGCTCTTGTGCTTCAAATGATAGTCTCCCCAACACTCAACTCTCTCTCACAGATTTGGCTATGGTGGAAAGATGATTTGAGTGGAAAGCAACTTGGAGAAGGCTAGAGATCAAGATTCCTGTGGTTGGATTGGAATGTCTTGGTCTCAACACATGAGTAGGTGGTTCTCTCTAAGAAAATGAGTACTGGAAGTGTAGGCACGTTCTAATGGCTCTCTCTTAGGTGGAAAAGGGGGTGGAGGGGTATATATATCCTCCACAAAATATCTAACCCTTACACACAAATTCCCAAACTTGATGGGACCGAATGGTTCAACTCGGTCAGACTGACTTGGTTCAAAATGTGAACGTTAGGCATTTCGGTGGGACCGACAACATCATCTCGGTGAGACCGATGCACTAAGGTTAGGGCAAAACCTCATCTCAGTGAGACTGATCATGTGAACTCAGTGAGACCGATTTCAGTAATAAGCAAACAGAGACTTGGTCATGCAAACTCGGTGGGACCAATCGCTCATCTTAGTTAGACCGAAATGTTATGAAAAGGAAACAAAGAGTTTTCAATGCCAACTCGGTGGGACCGATCGCTCACTTCGGTTAGACCGAAACATTACGAAGGGAAACAGAGAGTTTGCATTCCCATCGCGGTGAGACCGAGATCCCTGTCGGTAAGACTAAAATGATTAGGGTTTGTTGATATGGCTATGTCAAGTGAACTCGGTGGCGCCGGATAGATCAAATCGGTGGGGCCGAGTTTGACTTTAGGTTTAGGACATATGTGGAAATGAGAAAGTGGTTGAGGAATTTTGGAGCATATCACTAAGCATTTTGAGCAAGCAAACCATTAAGCAACACCTCATCCCCTTTTTAATAGTATTGGCTTTCCTATAGACTCAATGTGATCTTGGATCACTAAAATGAAAAACGTAGAGTCTTGAGATTTTGCCCATATGTGTCCTTACATTTTGAGGGTCCACATCTCTAGTCCATGCCATACCAATCATTGAACTTTCTGAAACATTGATCTTGAAAGAGTATTAGTTCAATGAGCTATATGTTTTTATGAATTACAAAAACTAGCCGAGGATTAGTTGCACTTTAAATATCCCCCTTTTTAGTAATTGATGACAAGATATAGATCAAAGCTTTCACAAATGATAATATAAATGAAGTACATAGTTGCTTTGAGAAGTATGTGATAAGCAAGAGCTCCCCCTAAATTTGTGCATTATTTAAATTTGCTTTTGAATGCAAATGTACATTCAATTAGGATTGTGGGTTACTCTTCCATGTCAAATACATCTTGGTGGAGCGCTTAAAATGATAGAATATGGAATATGAACTCATCACCAAAATAAGATATGAATGATCATACATAAGATAAGAGTAGCATCATTAAGAACAAGCATTAAAGTATGATATGATCGAACACATGATCATAAGAGTATCTCACACACAAGCATAAAATATTGTTTCAACCAAACAAGTAAAGCAAATGGAGTAGCAAAAAGGGGCAAAAGAAGCAAGCACTCATTCTCTCTCGAAGCCTATGATCTATACACTTTCTCCCCCTTTGGCAACAAGTTACCAAAAAGCCTGAAAATGCATAGTGCTATGCGGCTCTAAGCATGATCTCTGGGAGCTTTGTAGTGCGAAGGTGGTGTGGGGAGGAGTCTTGCCATGAATGCATCCGAACAGGTCTGAGGAGCTGGTGGAGTTGCAACTAGAGGAGGAACAGAGGTTGTAGCTGTTGGTGCTGATGTAGTAGCCCTAGTGTTAGTGGCTGGCACAGTTGCAGACCCTTGCCCTCGTGGCACTCTCTGAAAGGCATCTATAGTAGCTCTCCCTCTTCTCTCTTGTGCTTAATCCTGGAGTTGCTCAACCACAGTTTGAATCTCTGTGACCTTCAAGTCTAGATCATAGAATTTAGTCTTAATGATCCTCTCTAGACTCTCTTGGTTCGGAGTCAGGGTTGCCAACCCTTTCTCCATCCTCAAGGTTGCTTGGATGAGATAGCCCAGTTGATCTTGCTTGGATTTTAGGAATACTTGAGAAGCTTCTTCTGCACTTGGAATCTTGGCAGCCTTCTCATCTCTAGCTTCCTCTTTCTTCTCCTGAGCCTGCACAGATGTGTGATAGGATGGATCCATGACAACCACATCATCTTCAAACTCTGGCAATAGGGGAAGATGTTCCTTGTCCAAAATATACATGCCCTTGCCCATCTAGGAGTTTATGAGCATTTGAATTTGTGGAGCATAGCCACATGATCTCTTCTGGTCTGCAGCAGTCCTCTTGATTGTCTCAACAATAAATGTCATCACCTTGAACTTTTCAGGCACATCAAACATATGCAACATATTAATTGAGTGCCCTCTGATCATCCTGTCATCTCCAGACTTGGGCAGCAAGGTGTGTCTAAGAATAGTGTTGATGGTTGGTAGACCTGACAGCAGATAATAGATAGACCCAAACTTGTGGGTGTCCAAGGCAGCAGCTGGGATTTCCTTGTACATATGAGCCAGGGAGTCATGTCCCTTCCTTGGCTTAGGATAACCATCTGTATCATCTTCAAGCTCTTCTGGGGCATTTATCAGCTTTGCCCACTCAGCCACAGTTGATTGGTGATACGTCTCCAACGTATCTATAATTTTTTATTGCTCCATGCTACTTTATCTACTATTTTGGGCAATATTGGGCTTTATTATCCACTTCTATATTATTTTTGGGACTAACCTATTAACCGGAGGCCCAGCCCAGATTTGCTGTTTTATGCCTATTTTAGTATTTCGAGGAAAAGGAATATCAGACAGAGTCAAAACGGAACGAAATCAACTGGAGAAGTTATTTTTGGAAGGAAAGCCACCCGATGGACTTGGAGTGCATGTCAGGAGATACGGGAGGTGCTCATGAGGGTGGGGGGCGCGCCCACCCCCCTTGGGCGCGCCCCCTGCCTCATGGAGCCCCCGTAGCTCCTCCGACGTACCCCCTGCACCCATATATACTCTTGTACCCTAAAACTTCCAGAACGGAGATTAGATTAGAAGTTCCGCCGCCGCAAGCCTCTGTAGACACGAAAAACCAATCGGGGCCCTTTCCGGCACACTGCCGGAGGGGGCCATCATCACCGGTGGCCATGGAGGAGTGTCCCGGAGGGGTCATCATCACCATGAAGGCTAAGGACCAGAAGGTGGAGGCCATGGAGGAGGAAGCACAAGGGGGAGAACCTCTCCTCCTCTCTTCCGGTGGCACCGGAGTGCCATCGGGAGGGGAATCATCGCCACGGTGATCGTCTTCATCAACATCACCATCATCATCACCATCCTCATCTCTTTTACGCAGTCCACTCTCCCGCACCCCGCTGTAATCCCTACTTGAACATGGTGCTTTATGCCACATATTATGATCCAATGATGTGTTGCCATCCTTTGATGTTTTGAGTAGATATCTTTTGTCTTTTGGTTGATTGATGATCTAGATTGGTATGAGTTGTATGTTTTGCTTTGGTGCTGTCCTATGGTGCCCTCCGTGTCACGCAAGTGTGAGGGATTCCCGCTGTAGGGTGTTGCAATACGTTCATGATTCGCTTATAGTGGGTTGGTGAGTGACTGAAACACAAACCCGAGTAAGAGGGATTGTTGCGTATGGGAATAAAGAGGAGTTGATGCTTTAATCCTATGGTTGTGTTTTACCTTAATGATCTTTAGTAGTTGCGGATGCTTGCTAGAGTTCCAATCATAAGCGCATATGATCCAAGTAGAGAAAGTATGTTAGCTTATGCCTCTCCCTCATATGAAACTGCAATAGTGATTATCGGTCTTGTTAACAATTGCCTAGGACAATTCCGCACACCGATCCACCATTATTCCACACTCGCTATTTATAATATTTAGTATTATATTCTAACTTTATGATAACAACACCTACTTTTACGTATTAGCTCTCCAATATTGTTCAAAGTTATCCTCTTCATACCCACAACGTAGTTTTATTTCTCGTTGCTATTTGGAAGCAAACGTTCGGTCCACGTAGAGTCGTATCAGTGGCAGATAGGGCTTGAGAGAATATTGATCTTACCTTTAGCTCCTTGTGTGTTCGATACTCCATACTTATCACTTCCATTTCTGGAAAGTGCTACGATGATTCCTTGCACTTGGGAATTATCAATTTGTACCTGGTACCCTCTGTCGTCCACACAATTTTACCATCAGGGTAACAGTGTGTTGTGGAGTAGAACTGCATTATCAACTCATCATTCCATTTTGTTAGCTTCTGGCCAACAAATGCATCAACCCCTGTTAATCTGAATCTCTCATGGACTCATGGGAGGTGATTTTCATTGTTGTCAATGTACTCCCAATCGACCCATCTCATGTCACTTACTATAGGCTTCTTGTCAAGCAGCACAGTCTCATAGAAGTCTTGTTCCTTTGTGTGGAACCTGTAGTCAACACCGGTTCTTCTTCTAATGCCATATGGGTCATTTCTCCTCCATAGCCCGAGTCCTGCATCCTTCCTGAGCTTCATGTTTTCAGCAACAGGGTGAGTGCCATCATGATCAGGAATTTTGGGATTGAACTTTCTCGGCACTTGCTCATCTTCTTCTTCTTCCATTTCAGGCACTTGGGCATTGTTCTTTTCAGCAGCAGATATGTTTCTAGTGGATCTCTTTGGGGCATGAGCAGCAGGCTTGGGGGCAGATTTGGGCTTTGAAGGAGAAGCCCCTGATTGGATTGCATCTCCCATTAGTTTCTGTGATTTGGCAGGAGGAGCATCTTGCTCTTCATCTTCACCTGGGTCTCTGATCATAGAAGATCTCCCAGTGACTATGGCTATTGTCTTCTTGACCCTCCCCTTCCTCTTCTTGCCCTCACCAGCCTCTTTGGGTTTAAGAGTGAACACCATGGTCCCTTGGATTGAGGATCTGGCTTTGGACATGGGAACTCTTTTGGCAGGAGCTTTTGTCTTCAACCCTGGCTTAGTAGCAGTTCTAGTTTCCTTCTTGTCTCCTTTCCTCTTGGAAGAGACTTCTTCATCAATCACAAAATCTTCATCCTTAGAATCAGATGTCTTCTTCCTCCTCTGCCTAGTTGCAGCTTTAGGCAGGTTACTGGGAGTGCTTCTGCTCCCATCATCTTGACTGCTCTCAGAGGGACTAGTGCCCTCACCATCTGAACCTGTTCCTCTGACTTGTTCTGACGTCACTGTTGTCAGACATGCTACAAACCGAAAGGTGACCCTGTGAATAGATATAGATGAGATAGAGTGGATGAGCATTAGAAAGTGCAGAGTTTTTGCAAAACAAATGAGCTAAAAACTTACTTTTAGTTTTCTACTGAAGTCATTTCGGAGCTACCAATTTGCTGAACTCTGCGACACCGAAGCAACATTCAGTGTCTAAACTAGTGAACTTGGTCAGACCGAGGCATAGTTCGGTGACACCGATATTGCTAGAGTTTCACAAAGTTCTGAACTTGGTCACACCGATTTGTGAGTTTCGGTCAGACCGAAAATCAGAGTGCAATGGCCTAGGCCAAATCGGTGGGACCGATTTCTACAACTCGGTCGGTCCGAGATGAGATCGGCGGAAACCTAACCCTAAATTTTCGAATCAAAACTAATCTAGAGGAAGTCTCTGCTAGATAGAATAGTTTCAATCTTGGCAAGAACCATGGCATTATCTTTGTGCTAAGAATCGGAGTGAGAAAGCACAAAGTATTGAACTCATACCCTAACTTGGTGGTGAGTTCGCTACGGCGACAGCGGCGGAGGAGATCCCGTTGACAGCGGCGGAGTCCAGCGGTAGGAGGATGCTGGCAATGGAGGTGACAATCCGGAGACCTGGGGTCGGCAGAGCTGGACAGCGCGGGCAAAGGGTTTTTGGAGAAGTTTCCAACAATTCGACCCGTCAGTATATATATCCGCACCCTATTGGTGAGACCGAGTGGAACAACTGGGTGTCACCGAGATGAAGAATCGCAAGCGGTTACTGCAACTCGGTGAGACTGAAGTGTTCAAATCGATTGCACCGAGATAGAAACCTAGATCAACTTAATGAACTTGGTGTGACCGAGAGGAATGAATCGGTCAGACCATGATGCATCAAGAGGTTTTGGAAGTTTAAGTCTATGAAGAATCGGCGGCTTCGAGTTCTCCTCACCCAGAGGGTTCGAATCTGACTTGGATCAAACTTTGTGATGTAGCATGAATAGAGTTTAAGACGAGAAAAGCATAGATAGCTAGAGGGAGTACTTAGGCAATCTTGTCCATGCATTTTGCAACAGAAAATACCAAACAATCAAAACAACAAATGGATGTCCTTGAATGGAGAAAATTATGCAACCAGCATGCTCACACAATAAGATAGCAAATGAAATATGTGGCAAGCATGCACAAACACTCTAGAATCTATCAAGCAATTGGCGATGACTAGGTCATCTAGATATGAGTATATTGACTTAGGAGTCAAATGAGAACATTTGATCATAGGTCATACTCATCGTTTAAGCACAAGTGGGGTTACCACTTTTACATAAAGCATTGCTGTGTTCACACCATTAGAGTTGCTTTAGCTCAATTCTTAGATTAAAGCTCCCCCTAGATGTGATATCCCCTTTTAGAGGAATCAACTAATCGTGGGTTTTGTCGATGATGACTTCATGTAGATGTCGTGGATGCTCAAAGATGATGCAGATCATTTGGAGCAATCCATTGGAGGGATTTGCACTTTCAATACCTACATGGGTTAGTCCCACAAGGAACAAGCAAGGATAACCATAGACATAGAGTGAAGTACAAACATGATGATGTCCATGGAAGCTTTAGGTTGACTTGTCCCTTGACTTACTATCAAGAGAGTTTGTGACTCCTTGAACTAGTGCAAGATGTGGAAGATGATTGAACTTGTTCTTGCCAATATGAATATGTGTGAAGTATGTTGGCGGAGTCACACTCAAGAACTCTCTAGTTCTTCTTCTTCGAGATCCACATCATCTTGATGGGAATCCTTGGGGTTGTAGATGTACTTGATGAAGTTGAACTTGAGGTAGACTTGGGAACCCACTTGACCAAGGCCTTTGGAGCATCTTCAAATGCATCAATCTCCTCTTGAAGCTTGTCCTTATCTTTTAGCTTGTGGTCTTGTGGTGGAAGATCATCTTGAGCTTGTGTCCCCTTGAAGGAAGTAGGATCATACTTCTCTCGTGGACGAACAAACTTTGTCTTGGGGTATTGATCTTCTTCCCACTCAACTCCATTAGCATTGAACTTACGTTGAAAACCAACACCTTGATTCTTCCGATGCCTTCTTTGCTTCCCTACAATTTCCTCAAATTGCTTACTTCCGGCAAGGCTCTTGTAAACACCTTTCTTTATAATTCCCTTCAATAAGCAATTTTCTTGCTCAAGTGTAACTTGGCTAAGAGAATCATTAGTGGAATCAAAAAAACTACTAGATGTAACAATATTGTATTTAGCATGATTATTGTTACTACTAGAAGAAGAATCTTTCTTACTCTTGTTGCTAGATTTTACTTGTCGCATGTAAGTAGACGAGAGTAAACGCTTGGCAATGTAAGAAGAACATTTCTTCCGAAGATCATCATTGATGGCTTTTGAGAACCCATGTTCTTGCTCTAGGTTGAGCTTCTCGAAGCGTAGCTTCTCATGAGTTTTCAAAAGTTCTCGATGATCTTCTAAAGTAGTTTCATGAGCTAACTTCATATAGTTAGACACTCAATCTCCTTCTTATCATTGTCATTCGTTTCATCTTGATTAGCATGATTAATAGCAATTTCATCATAGTTTTCATCACTAGCATTGTCAACAAGTAAATCATCATCACCTAGCAAATCATCTTCATCACTATTGAAATCAAAATACTCAGGGTGTGATACCTTGGGGCCTTTAGCCATGAAGCGTCTTCCAGTTCCTTCATTTGGTCACTCAAATATGTCATAGGAGTTGGTTGACACAAGTGCAAGACCGGCAACACCTTCATCTTGTGTATATTTGGAGACGGAGTGATAACTTCTCTCAGAGTGGTGATCGGAGTCAGAACCGGATACCCATTAACCAACATGGGCTTGATGTCTTCCTTTTGTGTAGCTTTTTGATGACTTGTCCTTCCTTTCTAAATCCTTGCTTCTGCGAGAGGTTCTTCGTTCATAACGATCATATCTACCCCTTCTCTCTCTTGGAGGTGATTCTTCTCTTCTACTTCTTCTTTTAGGTGAGTCTTCTCTTCTTTTGTAGGGAGCCATACACTCATTAGAGTAGTGTCCGGGTCTTCCACAATTTTAGCAATTTCGCTCACGACTAGAAGATCTTTTGTCATGGTAGGATCTTGACTTGGAGCTTCTTTCTTTGCTTCTACTCTTGTAGAATTTGTTGAAGTTCTTCACCATTAAGCTCAATTCCTCATTGAAGACTTGTTTTTCACTTGATGTTGCAGGAGCATCACATGAGGCTTTATATGCACCACTAGACTTGTTGTGGAGCTCTTCTTTATCCTTGAGTGACATCTCATGAGCAACAATTCTTCCAATGACTTCCATTGGCTTGAGATCTTTGTAATTTGGCATCATTTGGATCAATGTGAACAAGGTATCATATTTTCCATCCAAGGCTCTTAGGGTCTTCTTGATGATGAATTTGTCAGTCATCTCTTCATGTCCTAAGCCGACAATCTCATTTGTAATGAGAGCAAGCCTAGAGTACATTTCAGCGACACATTGACTTTGAAGGACATCCAACCTGGATTCCTTGATGGACTCGGTACCTTCGTGCATATCAATCAAAGTATCCCAAGTTTCCTTTGCATTCTCAAGACGGCTGATTTTGTTGAATTCTTCGGGGCACAATCCATTGAAGAGGATATCGCAAGCTTGAGCATTGCATTGCAGCATCTTCAACTCTTCTGCAGTTGCTTCATGATTTGGTTCTCTCCCATCAAAGAATTCACCTTCCAAATCAATGCAAACAATAGCCCAAACGGCGGGGTTATGTCCAAGATTATGCATTTTCAACTTATGCTTCCAACTAGAAAAATTAGTACCATCAAAGTAAGGACCTCTATGGCGCGCCAAAGATGTCGTGGGAAACCATTGCTACCTATGGGGCCATGAGCCCCTTTTGGTTCGGCCGGGGGATGGGCACATTACACAAAGAGCGGCGAAGCGCAACACAACACGATAGAGATCACATCGGTAGTTTTACCTAGGTTCGAGCTACCGTGAGGCGTAAAACCCTACTCCTGCTTTGGGGGATTGATGGTGGATAATTGTGGAGAATGTGCTGCTCTTGCCCGGCAAGGTTGCCCTGAGGCGAGAGTGGCTATGCGCGTACAAATGTGTGAGGGTCTGAATCCTTTCCACGGTTTCCATGGGCCTCCTTTTATAGATAAAGGGGTCACCACAATGGCAAATCAGTCATTACATACTGATTAGCAAACAGTGCTATCATACCTAACTCTGCAGGCTGACAAAGTGCATTAAATGTGCCGCTCAATGTCACATCACAGCATGCCCGACAAGCCTTGCCCGGCTGCTTTGCTGGCTTTGCGCCTGCTTGCTTGACACGTCTCATGACGGGTGTCATCTGGGGGTATTTCCTGTAGGAAGTGGCTACCATGTGGCAGGGACTGGCCACTTAATTACTTAGCTTGACACCGCACTAATTGATGGCGTGCGTTGCTGTGAGGTGGCAAGGTGGAGTGGTTTGCCTTTGCAAGCCCCGGCAGGCCTGCCAGGATGATCTGGAGACTTGCTTACAGGGTACCCCATCCTTGCCAGGCTCGCCTGACCAGCAAGGGAGGTTCTTCCCTTAGTGGTATCTTGTCTCTCTGGCTAGTCTTGGTCTTCTTGATCTGCACTTTGGTTCTTCAAAGGACTGATCTTTCGTGCTTGGTTTGATCTTGGGTGTTGTATTCTTGTCCTCGGGCCTGTTGTCCTGCCGTTCGTGCATGTGTCAGGGGAAAACATACACCCTTGTCTGTGTACCCGACACTCTGTTTGCAAGTTTAATAGTGACATCAATGTATTCTATTTCAGCGGGTGATATATCATTCATAATTTCTTGGTATAAAGTAAAAGGAATAGCACTCACACTAGCACCCAAGTCACATAAACCATGATAGTGATGATCACTTTTTTTAATTGAGACGATGGGCATGCCAACAATAGGTTTGTTCTGATCTTTACTATCAGGTTTGGCAATTCTAGCAGCTTCACCATAGAAGTAAATAACATGCCCATGAATATTTTCAAGCAAGAGATCTTTAACCATAGCAGCAGTAGGTTCCACTTTAATTTTTTCAAAGGGTCTAGGTGCTTTAATATTACTTTTGTTAACCACTATTGACACCTTAGCATGTTCCTTTATCCTAACAGGGAAAGGTGGTTTTTCAATATAAGCACTAGGCACAACTGGATCAACATTATAAATGATAGTTTCATCCTTTAGCTATAACCAGTTCTTTAGTTACTTCTTTAATAGGGGGATGATATTTAAACCACTTCTCCTTAGGGAGACCAACATGAGTAACAAATGATTCAGGAAAAGAGGCTACTATCTCAGAATATTTAGTGCTAAATTTGTGAAAAGCATCGATATTCATAAAAGATGTAACACAATCAAACTCAAGCTTAATACCTGACCCTTTACCTTCTTCGAGTTCCTAATCTTCAGAGTTGCGTTTAATTCCTTCTAAAAGATCCCACCTGAATTCAATAGTCATCTTCATAAAAGAACCAACACAAGAAGTATCGAGCATGGATTGGTCATCATGAGAAATCCAAGCATTAATATTTTGAATGATAATTTCTCTCAAGAGGTCATGATTGGGGCATGAATATAACATTGACTTAAGCCTCCCCCAAGCTAGAGCGATACTTTCTCCTTAACGAAGCCAAAAATTATATATATAATTCTGACCATGATGAACTAGATCCATAGGATAAAACTTTTGGTGAAATTCCAATTTCAATCGATTCCAGTTCCATGATCCAATATCATCGCATAGCCTATACCATGCCAATGCTTTTTCCTTCAAAGATAAAGGGAAAACCTTCTTATTAACTTCATCTACGGGTAAACCTACAAGCTTAAATAATCCACAACTTTCATCCACATGTATCAAATGCATATCAGGATGTTCCATTCCGTCTCCTGCATAAGGATTAGCTAGCGGTTGTTCCGTCATACCCAAAGGAATTTCATAACTAATATTTTCAGCAGGCGCGGTAGGTTTAGGGGGAACTATTTGTGTTTCTGGTCGAGGTGAAGATACCCCGAACAAACCCGTCAAAGGATTGTTTTCCATAGTATAACAAGTGACAATAAATTTCAGCACGTAGTATAAATTTTCCTTACCAATTTCCATTTACCAAGAGCGCTACACTCCCTGGCAACGGTGCCAGAGAAGAGTCCTAATGACCCATAAGTATAGGGGATCAATCATAGTCTTTTCTATAAGCAAGAGTGTCAAACCCAATGAGGAGCAGAAGCAAATGACAAGTGGTTTTCAGCAAGGTAAATTTTGCAAGCACTGAAATTATCGGTAACACATAGTTTGATAGCAAGATAATTTGTAATGAGTAACAAGTAACAATAGTAACAATAAGTGCAAAAAGGTATACCAATCCTTTTGATGGCAAACGAAAGGCCGGTACGGTCTTAGATAATAAGTAAAGCATTCTTGATGGCACATAGGAATTTCATCTAGTCACTTTCATAATGTTTGTTTGATTCACGTTCGCTACTTTGATAATTTGATATGTGTGTGGACCGGTGCTTGTTGTTCCTACTTGAACAATCCTCCCACTGTAACATCCCAAATTTTCAATTTGGAATGTTATACATTAGATCATCATTGCGTATCATATTTTATTGCATTTTGGCTTGATCCTAGAAATTCTACGCAACTCAAGGACCCACGGAGAGAGTTGGGGATTTCGTTCTTTCCATATTTGAGTTTTTATCAAATTTTGAAAAAAGGATCATTTGATTTTAATTATTTTATCTTCAAATATTTCTATTATTAAAATAAGAGAGAGGGAATAAAATGACTTTCCCAAAATAAAGAAATATTGGAGATTTAATAATAAAATCAAATGAGATTTTATTTCGGAGTTTTATCGCTATTTTATTTAAATTAGGAAAAATACGCAATTTTCAAAATTGCTTTATAGGCCCAAATAAATGTTCATCTTGTCCGGCCTATTTTTAGAGGTCGGGGAAAATTTATTTCGGGATTTTTGGAGTCCGTTTAGTATTTCTTTTCTTTCTTTTTCTGCAAGTCGGAATTATTTTAAAAAAAGTCAAACCGACTCCGGGCCATACCCGAGTGGGACTCCGCCCGAGGGGCGCTTTATAAGCCGGGCCACCCCCTGCCCCGAAGCCCAGCCGCCGCCCGAAGCCAACCCCGCCACCGGAATCCTAGCCGCCGCCGCCGCCGCAGCCCGTCCTCGCCCCGCCGCCCCGTGCCACCGCCGACCCCGCCGCTGCTGCCGCCGCCGCCTCGCCGCCTCGCCGGAGATCTTACCGAACCCGAGGTAGCCGCCGTCGGTTTTTTATAAAAACCGTTCGGTTTAAAAAAAAACTAGATCCGTTTTTAAGATAGGTTCGTCGGTTTTTCTCGGTTTATTTATTTAGCGGACGTTTGTCCGTACTTTGTTTTAACGAACGGTTTTCACCGTTTAGCCGCAGACAGCGAAGGTTTGTTCGTTAGCCTGTTCGTCAGTTTTTCTTTTTCTCTGGTTTTTCGCGATTATTTTTTATTGTGATTTCTGATCCGAATTTCGTTTTAGTATAACTTTTCGTTTGTTTATCGGAATCAGGCGATTCAAGCACCTAGAGTTTCGTCTCGAAACCCTCTTTCTGTTTAACCAACTCGAACAAGTTTTCGCTACTATAAAATTTGACTTAGGTCCAGATTAGTAAACGAAGCTTGTTTCTTTTGCCGTTTGAGTTTCGTTGCTTCGTTTGATTTGATTCTTTTTGCAAACCGGAGTTCTTAAGTTGAACTTTCTGGTTAGATCTCTTTTTTGAGTTTTACCCGTGCATTAGATGAGTGCTTATTGTATGCTTGTTTGTTTGCGATAGAGTACCCGGAGTGCGCAGCGTGCTACTACGAGTCTCTAGGTTTCACAGATCATCAGCAAGGCAAGTAACACTTTGATCATACCTCTTTACTACCCAGTTTTATTGCATTAGATCAATCCTCAAACAATTGCATGATTAGGATCTGATTAATATGTGGGTTCTGGGAAGTAGATGACGTAGAACCTATTGTCCTGTTTATTATCAAACCTTTGGGAGTTACTTCTACGTTTCCTTATATTGCTATGCTATGCTTGTAGACCTGGATTGGGTGAGTGTTTCCATGACAGATGTGAGATTGTTAATTAATGGTTCAACTTAAGGTGGAAACTTTAATACACATCTGGGTGGATTGAGGCACCTGGGGAACCCAGTGTTGCCTGTATTTTTGGAAATCCCGGGGTACCGTGTGATTCTCCTATGGACCGCCACCCAGGCTTAAAGGGATCATGAGATTATTCATGCTAGAAACTTCCGTGTGCAGCCGCAAGCTACTATGGGCTCTAGCATAGTTGAGTATGTTGTGTGACCTCTTTCAGTGGTAGGCTAGCAGATGTAGGGGATGTAGGTTGGTACTGTGTACCCAGAATAAAGAGTTAATGCATCTGAAAGACTGTGTCTCGGTCATCCGTTTCTCAAACATCGTGAAGTGCGAGAAATTCAAACGGAGGAGATCTAGTCTTGGGAAAAGTGTGCAAACCTCTGCAGATTGTACAAACTAATCATGGTAAGTCGTGTCCCCGGTTATGGACGTTTTGAGTATCTAGTTACTTAGATTATCATGTGAATCTCATCATGTTACTTAATTTAGTTTGGTTGGGTTAATGATGATGCTTAATTGGGATTGATTTGGAGGAACCTTCTCGATGTTTAACAACCACCATGATAGTTAAATAAAATTTATTCCTTTGTTGTAGGAAAAAATTGGCTTTATATAAACTGTAACCATAGAGCTTTCCACCAGCCATATATGCATGTAGTGATAGCATTATTATGTTCATTACTCTCTATGTGTTACATTGCCAGCATATTCCATGTGCTGACTAGTTTTCAGGCTGCAATGTTCATATTGCAGACTTTTCAGGCAACGAGTAAGGTGCCTTAGGTCGTGATCTTTCACTCAGTGATGTCGTTGGAGTTAATGGACTCGCTTTATATTCCAAGCCTTCCGATGTTATCGTTTTTAGATGGCCTTAAGCCATATTTATTTTAATGAGTTCTCTTTTGAGACATTCGATGTAATAAGTGTGTGATTTCTACTCTGTTATAAATCCTTCAAGTACTGTGCATGTCAGCATTACCGATCCAGGGATGACATTGATGTACAGAAATTAGACTGTTTGTGGTCTGGTCGCTACAAGATGGTATCGGAGCACACACTGACTGTAGGACACGACCACTAAGCTAAAGCCCTAGATCACCACTCTTCTCATTTTTGACTCCTCTCCCTTTTCTACTCTTTTGGATGGCGGATGCAAGGAACAAGTTCACGCATCCGATGAAGATACACCCTTTGGACACCACTTGAAGGAAGTCACTAGATACCTGAACATCGGAGTAACAAGCTTCACCGGGACCTACATCGCCACTTTACCAGAAGAGGAGCATTGGATGATTCAAGTTCAAGTTCCAGGGAGGACGTTCATATCAGTCACTGAGCCCATAGAGTTTTCCTTTGATGCACCAACTTGGAGTCTAGGAAAGAGCATGGCAGCCCACATCACCGTGGGACGCATTGGAGAAGTTTACCACAAGGATCTCAAGGATACTATTTACCAAATTTGTGGGCGCCGAGATGAGCAATGGGAAATGATCAGCACCAGGAAGGATAGATCAATTGCCGCTTTCATCCAAGAGTTAAACCAACACATTCGCCGCCAGGAGAACAAGATGTGCACAGGCATGATAGATCTGAATAAGGCAATGACCAAGATCACGGAGCTGGAAGAAGAACTCAAGTCTACACGTGATGGATATGAGGAGGAAATGACGACACTCGTGGAGAAGAATGATGATCTGAAGAAGAAGCTAAAAGTATTTACGGGATTCCCCGCGCCGGGAGGAGAAGACGATGATTGCACTTGCCCTGAGAACTACATCATCATCGACGACACTGACTTGGACCCAGACGATAGCGATGATGACTTTGTTGATGAAGCTGGAGCAGATATCATGGAGTCTTCGACCGACCAATTTTTCTAGTCGACCACCATAACAGTAGTAGTATTCCCCCATGTATATAGTAGAGTCCGAGCAATTTTGTAACGATAGTTAGACCGTTGTATGCCCTTGTTTGAATTGATTGAAGTGATATGATTGTGTTTGTCTCATGTGCATATGGGTAGTGTCTTTCTCTCTGGACCTCATTCTATTCTGTATTCTCATCTTTTCTAAACCCTCAGATGCCTCCGAGACGTGACAGTAGATTTGCTTTCCCACCGGAGCTCACTCAGTTGATCCAGCAGCAGAATGCATTGATGTAGATACTAGTCCAGAATTAGAATCAGGGGAACAACAACAACAACAACAACAAAAACAACAACAACAACAACAACAACAACAACCCACCACCACCACCACCTGTTGATCACTTAGCCCGTTTCTTGAGGCTGAATCCACCGGTGTTCTCTAGTAGCACCGAGTTTATAGTTGGAGATGATTAGCTCTGCAAGATGGGAAGGGAGTGCACCACTGCAGGATGCACAGATGCGGAGAAAGTGCGTTTTGCCGCACATCAGCTTCATGGACCCGTAGCATCATGGTGGGAAAATTTCACAACCACTTACCCCATCGACACTATCACATGGGACCTGTTTCAGCAGGCTTTCCGTACTGCCCATGTTTCAGCAGGAGCTATGTCCATGAAGAAGCGTGAGTTTCGCAACTTGCGCCAAGGAGGACATACAGTTGGCCAGTATGTGGATGATTTTAGTAAGCTAGCATGTTATGCCCCAGATGACGTTGCTATGGATGCAGCTAAGCAGGAGAAGTTTCTGGAAGGACTGAATGATGAGCTGAGCATGCAGTTGATGGTGGCAACCTTCAACAACTACCAAGAGTTGGTGGATAGAGCTCTCATGCTTGAAGGGAAGTAGTAGCAGATTGACAGCCGCAAGAGGAACTATGGACAAGGGAAGTACAATTCTGGAGCTCAGCACAAGCCTCGTTTTACCCCAAACTCGGGAGGACCTTTTCAGCATACCCTTGGAGGTCACAACCACAATGGAGGGAGTTCACACAACCATAGTGGCCCCAAGAATGGTAATGGGAATGGAGGAAGCAACGGACAGAACTGTACCAACCCATCAACACCAGCCAAGAGGGATCTAAGTCACATTACCTGTTTCAAGTGCCAGAAGACTGGACATTATGCCACTGAATGTCCTGAAGCTAAGAATGGAAATGGCAATGGAAGCTCTGGGAAGAAGCCTAACCCTTTCAATAGGGGACAGGTGAACCACGTTAGCGTGGAGGAGATTGAAGCCCAGCCAGATGAAGTAATAGGTAAGTTTTTGGTTAAGTCATTTATTGCAATCGTTCTTTTTGATACTGGTGCATCACATTCATACATATCAAGGGGATTTGTGGATAAGTATAAACTGCCAACCCAAGCCATTAGGTCACCCATGTTAGTAACCTCGCCAAGAGCAGAGTATATGGCTAGTCTATGGTGTGATCGGTTACCATTAAGGATTGGTAACTATGTGTTACCCTCAGACCTAATAGTATTGAAGTCGTAAGGACTGGATGTGATATTAGGCATGGATTTGTTACCGAAGTATGGAGGAAACATTGAATGCACCAGTAAGTCGATTTTGCTTACCAACCCAGAAGGAAGAAGGATCAAGTATGTATCCCGACATGTGCCGAAGAGGACTCAAGTGAATTCCTTATCATGAGTTGTACAGGAGGAAGTACCAGTGGTGAAGGATTTCCTTGACGTATTTCTAGAAGAGTTGCCAGGCATGCCACCGGATAGAGACATTGAGTTTTTGATTGAGATTTTTCCAGGCACAGGGCCAATATCAAAGAGACCGTACAGGATGCCCGCAAAGGATTTGGAGGAAATTAAGAAGCATATTAAGGAGTTACTGGATAAAGGCTATTTTCGCCCAAGTTCGTCACCTTGGGGATCACCAGTGCTTCTACTGGAGAAGAAGGATGGATCATTGAGGATGGTTGTTGATTACCATGGATTGAATGAAGTGACAATCAAGAACAAGTACCCACTGCCAATGATCAATGATTTGTTTGACCAGTTGCATGGAGCAAAGGTATTTTCCAAGATCGATCTATGATCAGGATACCACCAGCTGAAGATTCGAGAGGAGGATATACCTAAGACAACTTTTACCACCAGGTACGGGCTATATGAGTATACTTTTACGTCATTTGGTCTGACTAACGCACCTGCCTATTTCATGAACATGATGAACAAGGTGTTTATGGAGTTTCGGGGTAAGTTCGTCGTGGTCTTCAGTGATGATATTTTGGTCTACTCGAAGAATGAAGAGGAGCATAAGGAGCATTTGCGTTTGGTACTTGGGAAGCTCAAAGAACATTAGTTATATGCCAAGTTCAGCAAGTGTGAGTTTTGGTTGAAGGACGTTGGATTCCTCGGACATTTTATATCCAAAGAAGGAATAGCAGTAGACACCACCAAAGTTGTCACTGTGACAAATTGGGAAGTACCCACATCAGTTGGAGAGATCCGGAGTTTTCTTGGACTCGCAGGATACTACCGGAGGTTCATTGAGAATTTCTCGAAGATTGCAAAACCCATGACGGAGTTGTTGAATAAGGACACCAAATTCAAATGGACTGAGGAATGTGAGGCCAGTTTCCAGGAGTTGAAGAAACGTTTGGTTACATCACCGGTGTTGATTCTACCAGATCAGCGCAAGTATTATGAGGTTTATTGCGACGCTTCTCGTCGAGGACTTGGAGCAGTGCTTATGTAGGAGGGAAGAGTTGTTTCATATGCCTCACGACAAATTAAGCCCCATGAGTTGAATTATGCTACCCATGATTTGGAGTTAGCAGCCGTAGTGCATGCGTTGAAAGCATGGAGACATTTTCTCATCGGAAACCATTGTGAGGTGTACGCGGATCACAAGAGTTTGAAGTACATCTTCACAAGGAAGGAGTTGAATCTCAGGCAAAGGAGATGGTTGGAGCTCGTATAAGATTATGATATGAGATTGCTTTATCACCCTGGAAAGGCTAACGTAGTAGCCGATGCGTTGAGCCGCAAGAGCCATGTCAACACACTCTTGACTAGAGAGTTACCAAAGGAGCTAGCCGAGGATCTTCGTGAGCTATGTTTGGAGATAGTTCCGAGAGGCTATGTAGCAGCATTGGAGATTCAGTCTACTTTGATGGATAAGATCAAAGAATCTCAGAAGACCAACAAGGAGATTGCCAAGATAAAGGAGAAGATGAGCGAAGGAAAAGCTTAGGGATTTCATGAGGATGAGCACGATACCTTATGGTTTGAGGACCGTGTTTATGTGCCTAATGACCCGGAGGTCAGGAAGTTGATTCTGCAGGAGGCCCATAATTCACCGTATTCAATTCACCCAGGAAATACCAAGATGTATCTAGATTTGAAGGGCACTTTCTGGTGGACCGGAATGAAGAAGGATATTGCAGAGTATGTAGCAGTTTGTGATGTATGTCAGAGAGTGAGGGCAGAGCATCAGAAGCCAACAGGATTGCTATAGCCATTCCCGATACCCGAATGGAAGTGGGATAAGCTAGGCATGGATTTTATCACGGGATTGCCCAGGACACGTTCAGGCTATGACTTGATATGGGTTGTAGTTGATCGTTTGACGAAGGTAGCTCATTTCATATTTGAGTTTATCTCAAATTTTGAAAAAAAGGATCATTTGATTTTAATTATTTTATTTACAAATATTTCTATTATAAAAATAAGAGAGAGGGAATAAAATGACTTTCCCAAGATAAAGAAATATTGGAGATTTAATAATAAAATCAATTAAGATTTTATTTCGGAGTTTTATCACTATTTTATTTGAATTCAGAAAAATACGCGATTTTCAAAATTGCTTTTTAGGCCCAAATAAATGTTCATCTTGTCCGGCCTATTTTTAGAGGACGGGGAAAATTTATTTCGGGATTTTTGGAGTCCCTTTAGTATTTCTTTTCTTTCTTTTTCTGCAAGTCAGAATTATTTAAAAAATGTCAAACCGACTCCGGGCCGTCCCCGAGCAGGGCTCCGCCTGGGGGGGGGGGGGGGCTTTATAAGCCAGGCCACCTCCTGCCCCGAAGCCCAGCCGCCGCCCGAAGCCGACCCCGCCGCCGGAACCCTAGCTGCCGCCCAGCCGTCGTCGCTGCTGCTGCCCGCCATCGCCCCGCCGCCCCGCGCCACCGCTGACCTCGCCGCCTGCCGCCGCCGCTGGAGCCCGCCGCCGCCTCATCGCCTCGCCGGAGATCTTGCCAGACCGAGGAAGCCGGCGCCGGTTTTTTATAAAAACCGTTCGCTTTTTTAAAAGACCCTAGATCCTTTTTTTAGATCGTTCATCGGTTTTTCTCGGTTTAGTTATTTAGCGGACGTTCATCCGTACGTTCGTTTTAACGTACGGTTTTTGCCATTTAGCCGCAGACAGCGAACGTTCGTTTGTTAGCCTGTTCGTCAGTTTATCTTTTTCTCGGGTTTTTCGCGATTATTTTTGATTGCGATTTCTGATCCAATTTTCGTTTGTTTATCGGAATCAGGCGATTCAAGCGCCTAGAGTTTCGACTGGAAATCCTCTTTCCGTTTAACCAACTCAAACAAGTTTTTGCTACTGTAAAATTTGACTTAGGTCCAGATTAGTAAATGAAGCTTGTTTCTTTCGCCGTTTGAGTTTCGTTGCTTCGTTTGATTTGATTCTTTTTGCAAACCGGAGTTCTTAAGTTGAACTTTCTGGTTAGATCTCTTATTTTAGTTTTACCCGTGCATTAGATGAGTGCTTATTGTATTCTTATTTGTTTGCGATAGAGTACCCAGAGTGCGCAGCGTGCTACTACGAGTCTCTAGGTTTCACGGATCATCAGCAAGGCAAGTAACACTTTGATCATACCTCTTTACTACCCAGTTTTATTGCATTAGATTAATCCTCAAACAATTGTATGATTAGGATCGGATTAATATGTGGGTCTTGGGAAGTAGATGAGGTAGAACCTATTGTCGTATTTATTATCAAACCTTTGGGAGTTACTTCTATGTTTGCTTATATTGCTATTCTATGCTTGTAGACGTGGATTGGGTGAGTGTATCCATGACAGATGTGAGATTGTTTATTAATGGTTCAACTTAAGGTGGCAACTTTAATACACATCTGGGTGGATTGAGGCACCTGGGGAACCCAGTGTTGCCTATATTTTTTGAAATCCCGGGGTACCGTGTGGTTCTCGTATGGACCGCCACCTAGGCTCAAAGGGATCATGAGATTATTCATGCTAGAAACTTCCGTGTGCAGCCGCCAGCTACTATGGGCTATAGCATAGTTGAGTATGTTGTGTGACCTCTTTCAATGGTAGGCTAGCAGATGTAGGGGATGTAGGTTGGTACTGTGTACCCAGAATAAAGAGTTAATGCATCTGAAAGACTGTGTCTCGGTCATCCGTTTCTCAAACATCATGAAGTGCAAGAAATTCAACGAAGGAGATCGAGTCTTGCGGGGAAAAGTGCGCAAACCTCTGCAGAGTGTACAAACTAATCATGGTTAGCCGTGTCCCTGGTTATGACATTTTGAGTGTCTAGTTACTTGGATTATCATGTGAATCTCATCAACAACAACAAAACAACAACAAAGCCTTTAGTCCCAAACAAGTTGGGGTAGGCTAGAGGTGAAACCCATAAGATTTTGCAACGAACTCATGGCTCTGGCACATGGATAGCAAGCTTCCACGCATCCCTGTCCATAGCTAGCTCTTTGGTAATACTCCAAACCTTCAGGTCTGTCTTAACGGACTCCTCCCATGTCAAATTCGGTCTACACCGCCCTCTCTTGACATTCTCCGCACGCTTTAGCCGTCCGCTATTCACTGGAGCTTCTGGAGGCCTACGCTGAATATGCCCAAACCATCTCAGACGATGTTGGACAAGCTTCTCTTCAATTGGTGCTACCCCAACTCTATCTCGGATATCATCATTCCAGACTCGATCCTTCCTTGTGTGGCCACACATCCATATCAACATACGCATCTCCGCCACACCTAACTATTGAACATGTCGCCTTTTAGTCGGCCAAAACACAGCGCCATACAACATTGCGGGTCGAACCGCCGTCTTGTAGAACTTGCCTTTTAGCTTCTGTGGCACTCTCTTGTCACAGAGAATGCCAGAAGCTCAGCGCCACTTCATCCACCCTGCATTGATTCGATGGTTCACATCTTCATCAATACACCCATCATCCTGCAGCATTGACCCCAAGTACCGAAAGGTGTCCTTCTGAGATACCACCTGGCCATCAAGGCTAACCTCCTCCTCCTCACACCTAGTAGTACTGAAACCGCACATCATGTACTCGGTTTTAGTTCTACTAAGCCTAAACCCTTTCGATTCCAAGGTTTGTCTCCATAACTCTAACTTCCTATTTACCCCCGTCCGACTATCGTCAACTAGCACCACATCATCCGCAAAGAGCATGCACCATGGGATATCTCCTTGTATATCCCTTGTGACCTCAGCCCTCACCAATGCAAAAAGATAAGGGCTCAAAGCTGACCCCTGATGCAATCCTATCTTAATTGGGAAGTCATCAGTGTCGACATCACTTGTTCGAACACTTGTCAGAACATTATCGTACATGTCCTTGATGAGTGTAATGTACTTTGCCGGGACTTTGTGTTTCTCCAAGGCCCACAACATGACATTCCGCGGTATCTTATCATAGGCCTTCTCCAAGTCAATGAACACCATATGCAAGTCCTTATTTTGCTCCCTATATCTCTCCATAAGTTGTCGTACCAAGAAAATGGCTTCCCTGGTCGACCTCCCAGGCATGAAACCAAACTAATTTTTGGTCACGCTTGTCATTCTTCTTAAGCGGTACTCAATGACTCTCTCCCATAGCTTCATTGTATGGCTCATCAGCTTAATTCCACGGTAATTAGTACAACTCTGAACATCCCCCTTGTTCTTGAAGATTGGTACTAATATACTCCGTCTCCATTCTTTTGGCATCTTGTTTGCCCGAAAAGTGAGGTTGAAAAGCTTGGTTAGCCATACTATCGCTATGCCCCTGAGACCTTTCCACACCTCAATGGGGATACAATCAGGGCCCATCGCCTTGCCTCCTTTCATCCTTTTTAAAGCCTCCTTGACCTCAGACTCCTAGATTCGCCGCACAAAACACATGTTGGTCTCATCAAAGGAGTCGTCTAGCTCAATTGTAGAACTCTCATTCTCCCCATTGAACAGCTTGTCGAAGTAATCCCGTCATCTATGCTTAATCTCCTTCTCCAAGAGTTGGCCTGCTCCATCCTTGATGCATTTGACTTGGCCAATATCCCTCGTCTTCCTCTCTCGGATCTTGGCCATCTTATAGATGTCCCTTTCTCCTTCCTTCGTGCCTAACCGTTGGTAGAGGTCCTCATATGCCCGACCCCTTGCTTCACCAACAGCTGGCTTTGCGGCCTTCTTTGCCATCTTGTACTTCTCTATGTTGTTTGCACTCCTATCCAGGTATAGGCATCTGAAGAAATCTTTCTTCTCTTTAATCGCCTTTTGGACATCATCATTCCACCACCAGGTATCCTTATCTTCGCTTCTCTTTCCCCTGGACACTCCAAACTCCTCCGAGGCCACCTTACGGATGCAAGTCGCCATCTTCATCCACACATTGTTTGCATCCCCTCCTTCCCCCCAAGGTCCCTCCTTGATGACCCTCTCGTTGAACGCCTGAGCTGCCTCCCCCTTGAGCTTCCAGCACTTCGTTCTAGCGACTTTGGCGCGCTTATCCCGCTGGACACAAATCCGAAAGTGGAAGTCAGCAACCACCAGCTTATGCTGGGGTACAACACTCTCTCCAGGTATTACCTTACAGTCTAGGCACGTATGCCTATCTTCTCTTCTCGGGAGGATGAAATCAATCTGGCTAGAGTGTTGGCCACTACTAAAAGTCACCAGATGTGATTCTCTCTTTCTAAAGAGGGTGTTAGGTACAATCATGTTGTAGGCTAGAGCAAAGCTTAAGACATCTTCTCCTTCTTGATTCCTAATGCCATAGCCAAAGCCCCCATGCGCCCCTTCAAAACCTGTGTTAGATGTACCCACGTGGCCATTGAGGTCTCCTCATATGAAGAGACTCTCACCAATTGGTACACTCATAACCATGTCTTCCAGGCCTTCCCAGAACTCCCTCTTGGTGTTCTCATTGTGGCCTACTTGCGGGGCATACGCGCTCATGTAAATCTCATCATGTTACTTAATTTAATTTGGTTGGGTTAATGATCAAGCTTAATTGGGATTGAGTTGGAGGAAGCTTCTCGATGTTTAACAACCACCATGATAGTTAAATAAAAGTTATTCCTTTGTTGTAGGGAAAAATTGGCTTTATACAAAACTGTAAACATAAAGCTTTCCACCAGCCATATATGCATGTAGTGATAGCATTATTCTGTTCATTACTCTTTATGTGTTACATTGCCAGCATATTCCATGTGCTGACCCGTTTTCAGGCTGCAACGTTCATGTTGCAGGCATTCAAATGATGAGTAAGGTGCCTTAGGTCATGATCTTTCACTCAGTGATGTCGTTGGAGTTGATGGACTCGCTTTATCTTCCAAGACTTCCGCTGTTATAATTTTTAGATGGCCTTAAGCCATATTTATTGTAATAAGTTCTCTTTTGAGACATTCGATGTAATAAGTGTTTGATTGCTACTCTGTTATAAATCCTTCAAGTACTGTGCGTGTCATCATTATCGATCCAGGGATGACACTGACGCACAGAGATCAGACTGTTTGAGGTCTGGTCGCTCCACCCACCTATGATTAATCCCCTCGCAAGCATCTGCATCTACGAGAAAAGTATTAAGATAAAATCTAACCATAGCATTAAACATGTGGATCCAAATCAGCCCCTTATGAAATATTGCATAAACTAAGGTTTAACCTTCTGCCAGTCTAGTCACCCATCATCTAATAACTAATCAATATTGCAGTCCCTTAGGTCCAAAGATGGTGAAGTTTCATGGAGTCTATGTTCACACAACACCACTAAGGGAACACAGCATACATATCATCAAAATATCGAATGAATACCAAATTCACATGATTACTTGCAACATGACTTCTAGAATGACCTCAAGAACAAAGGTAACTACTGACAAATAATATTCATTCTCAAGATCAGAGAGGTATTAAATAGCATAATGGATCTGAACATGTAATCTTTCACCAAATAAACCATCTAGCATCAACTACAAGATGTAATCAACACTACTAGTCACCCACACGTACCAATCCGAGGTTCTGGTACCAAGATTGAATATAAGAGATGAACTAGGGGTTGAGATGAGATGGTGTTGTTGAAGATGTTGATGTATATTGGCCTTCCAAATATGAGAGATTTGTTGGTGATGACCATACCTTCGATTTCCCCCTCTGGGAGGGAATTTCCCCTAGTAGAATCACTTCACCGGACGACAAAATTGCTACTTCCCAAGTTTTTCCTCGAAATGGCGGCGCTCCGTCCTGAAAGTCCTCTCTTTATTTTTTTCTAGGTCAAAAGACCTTACATACCAGAAGATGGGCATAGAAGGTGGGGCCAGGGTGCCCACCACCCACCAGGGGGCGCCTGGGGGGGATGGCACACCATGGTGTCTTGTGGGCACCTAGCAGCCCCCCTCTGGTAGTTATTTTCTCCAATATTTATTATATATTCAAAAATAATTCTTCGTAAAATTCAGCTCATTTGGAGATGGGCAGAATATGTATCTCTGAAATAGCTTTTTCAGATCTAGAATTCCAGTTTCCGGTGTTCTCCCGCTTTGTGTAAACCTTGCATATTATAAGAGAAAAGGCATTAGAATTACTCCATAAAGTGCTATAAAGCATAAAAACATTATAGATAACAGTAGGAAAACATGATGCAAAATGGATGTATCAGGTACTACCTTTGTTTTATTGTTCCCCTTAGTATTTTGTACCATTTTTTAACTATGAATTCAATTAAAAAAATAGTATCAGTGGGAACTATGTTCAAATACAAATCTAACCATATAAATTATAATAACATGCATTAAAATTTTGTCAATTGAATCTATGGTCAAAATTTGACACAAAATACGAAAGGACCAACAAATCAGGCTGAGTCTTTCAGTACACGAGAGGCGTGCGAGCAGACCGCTACGCAGGCTCACCCCTAGATGGTCGTTCTGGCCCGCCCCTAAACGCATAGTAGCTAGGCATATCACTTACATGTTGTACCGCATGTAAGGAAAGCGATGATGGCCGAAATTGGCAAAACTCCCCCGCTTATCACGTGGGGAAAGTCCAATGCTGTCATTTTGAATCGTTATTTCTTTTTTTTTTGAGGGAAAATCTTTATTTCTATCTATCAGTCGCGCCAGGAGCAGAACTGAGGTGTTACAACTTACTAGTAGTACAAGTCCAAAAGGAAAAGCCTGCCTTGTTCACGTTGCACCCCCACATGGTTGGTCCGGAATGCCGCTCAAGGATTGAACGAAAGTTGTCTTGCATCTTCACTTACAAGTGGGACCGCAGTTGAGGAAATCGACTATCGGCAAACCCCCACCCCGCCTGTCGTGCGATAGGTGAGTTTAGAGAAATGAGCAGGGAGAATAGATAGTAGTAGCACGCACACCAAGAAATATGGTTACAGATGGGAGTCATGCTGGTGGTGTGTGCTGTACTCCTAGATGTGAATGCTTGTTCTGGTCCATGCCACCCTACTATATATCGAGGATTGCATGTCAAAAAAATAGAGGATTCGAGGTGCTGGTCACATACAGTGAACACATTAACGTATGGCCCACCAAACACTATGGCCAAATTTTGGAGTCTGTGCTAGGTTAAAAAGTATTTTTTGAGAGGGTGGATGGCTAGTCTCATGGTTATAACTTGTCGTATTACATATACATAGACACAGAGATAGTGCAGCAGTTTTGAAAGTGTGAATGCAAACATCAGAATGCAATTTCTACAGTTGATAGGACTAATTCGATGACCTAGGATGATGGTATTCGCAGCTATACAAACACCCGCCCACCGCACAAAGCATGTGAAGCTAACTAGTAGTACTATTGTTGATTGGACTCATCTGATAACCTGTTGTAATGCACGTACAATTATGTATTTAGGAAAAAAATGCTGCATCACGGCACCCACTCTGAGGAGAAACTCGAAAGCCATCCATCAATTTAGTAAGTTTGTCACAGGAATATTATTTAGTATTACATACAACAAGTCAGCAATGTACAACAACAACAACAAGGATACATTATAAGTACTAAAGTTTTTAACACACAACATATAACAAAGCAATGAAATAAACTTCAGGTCAACCAATCCTTGGCGTTGGAAACGCTTGCTTTGAACCATAAGTGATTCTCTGTGCAGGGCCAGCTATTGTCAATATCGAGACCAACGCAAGACTTGTCATCCAGGCTGAAGTGGCCTATATCAGGACGCATATTATGATAGCTAGGGTAGGGAACCATAGCAATGTCTGAGGTATAGATGCAGTTGCTTCTCATAAATGGTGGTAATGGTTTGCCAACAGCAATTGGATTGCCTTTCAGCATCATCGGATAGTTTAGTCCAAGGAAGAGCGAGTTTTCTCCTAGACTATCAATATTGAACAAGGCAGAAGGTGTTGGCGCTGGCACACTAGTATCCATCCCAAATACCCTGCAATGGATGTTGGAATAGGTTAGGAGAGTGCGACCATGGGAAACAACACCTATTTCCTCTGTAACATCAGCAGTGCCCTATATACAGACAAGAAGAGGTGATCCATCGGACTAAGTTGCTAGGCGCCACTGAGTATGTAGGTCATGCTCGTCTTTATGCTTGTGATCTTCACCATCATCATCTCCCCCTTGGTTATAAAATTTTCCAAGTATTGGTGTGGGAGTGTTGACAGGACCTTGGAAAACACAAGAAGTTTAATTAGTGTACGGGGATACTAAACTCACATGCATGGTGAATGAAACAATTATAATTACAATGGAAGACAAATATACCGAAACAATAAGGATCCCATGCGAAAACAGTGCCACGAGTGGTGGAAACAAACACAAGACCCTCGTATTGAATTGCATCATAGTATATATACATGTACAGAAATTGATTTTTGAGCAATATCCATCGAGTCGAAGGACTAAGGATGGCAACAAGCCTGATGAAGATATCGACAACACAAGTGTTCCTATAATCCCTAGAGCGATTGGGAACTCAAAAAATTGCTACCTTCTGTAGACGACAGTCACCATGATCGTATTTGAATGTACGTAGATCATTTGTGTGCTCAACCTCAGGGCAGTCTAAGATTTTGGAAGTGGAACCCGGTGACGAGTGTACACATTCACAAGTTCCCACTCGCGTTGTACCCAATATAGACAACCCAATCTCCATTTGTGCCTGCCCAGGCCTTACTCGTAAGAAATGGCATCTTAACATCACACGTATCATTATCAAGTGGCGTCAACTTGCATACGGTGAGGCTTTCATCGTCCCCGCGCCAGCGAGTAGAGTCATGGCGAAGAAGATAGGGGAGATCAAACCGCTCCTGAACCCTTGGGTTCTTTGCAATGATGTTATTTGTTGAGTCGAGAATGGTCTTGAACGAACCTGTCATGCTAACCGAGGTGATGATGTCACACCAATTAATGAGTTCCTCCACCACGTCATCTTTCAGATCGGCGCAAGAATAATGGGGTCGTTTCCTGCCTGTTCCCTCCATCGAGAAGACGAAAAATGGCAGAAGTACGAGTCAAGGAAAATGGAGGGAGGAAGAGCATGCGACAATAGTCCCAAATTGAGAAGAAACGGTGAAGAGGTGGTGGACAGTTGCCACGGTACAGAGGCTAGTGGGGAGAAGACAGTCGCCACATTATATTAAGAGGCACCTCGGCCTACATAGATGTTCGTTCGAAAAATATACAAAAGGAGTCGCTGTCATCTCACTGACATGTTGGAACGGGACCACATGTCAACGAAACATGGTGCGATATTTCTTATGCAAAATGCAATCTAGCAGCGTTGGCCCGATGTGCCGCATTATTTCTCGATTTATTTTTTTAATGGAAAGTTGTTCAGTTTTGAAGCACAACTAATTGGTACTGTATGCAGAGAAAATATAAACTACTCTACCACTACTCTACCTCTAGTACTAGTATCAAAAAAGATATATAGGATGGAGCTTCAGCGCTTGCTTGCTAAGGGTTGCCCACTTGCTTCTCACACTATAACCCTCTCTCTAGATCTAAAAAAGACAGTGGTGGTCCCTCTCTCTCCCTCCTCACTGGTTGTCACAGATCTGCCGGGATCCCGTCCATCAGGGAAGAAACGGACGTGCAGCATTGACGCACTCGTCGGCGGCGAGTGAGGTCACAAACTGACCACAAGGCCGTCCTCTTAGACCTAGCGCCGGTGCAGGATGGCCTCCATCCCCAAGCTCACTTCCGTAGTGTGTGCGGAGGATGACGACCACGAGCAAAGCCACTTCCCACTAACCCTCATGTATGCTACCTCTTTTTGAACCATACCCTTGTTCTGTTAGCCCATCTGCCACATCGCTGCATGAGGATCTTTTCCACTCCACCATCTCCCCAATTTACTAGGGAGTCCTAGATTAGGGGGTGTCCGGATGGCCGGACTATGACCTTTGGCCGGACTCCTGGACTACGAAGATACAAGATTGAAGACTCCGTCCCGTGTCCGGATGGGACTTTCCTTGGCGTGGAAGGCAGGCTTGGCGATACGATATGAAGATCTCCTCCCATTGTAACTGACTCTGTGTAACCCTAGCCCTCTCCGGTGTCTATATAAACCGGAGAGTTTTAGTCCGTAGGACGAACAACAATCATACCATAGGCTAGATTCTAGGGTTTAGCCACTCCAATCTCGTGGTAGATCCACTCTTGTACTACCCATATCATCAATATTAATCAAGCAGGAGTAGAGTTTTACCTCCATCGAGAGGGCCCGAACCTGGGTAAAAACATCGTGTCCCTTGTCTCCTGTTACCATCCGCCTAGACGCACAGTTCGGGACCCCCTACACGAGATCCGCCGGTTTTGACACCGACATTGGTGCTTTCATTGAGAGTTCCTCTGTGTCGTCGCCTTTTAGGCCTGATGGCTTCTTTGCTCGTCAACCGCGATGCAGTCCAGGATGAGACTTTTCTCCCCAGACAGATCTTCGTATTTGGCAGCTTCGCACTGCGGGCCGACTCGTTCGGCCATCTGGAGCAGATCGAGAGCTATGCCCCTGGCCACCAGGTCAGGTTCGGAAGCTTGAAGTACACGGCCGACATCCGCGGGGACTTGATCTTCGACGGATTCGAGCCACAACCGGGCGCGCCGCACTGTCATGATGGGCACGATTTAGCTCTGTCATCGGACAACTCCCATAGCATCGCTCAGGTGTCCGCTCCGACCATTAGCTCGGAGCCCGCTACGCCAGTCGGGGACGGACGGTTAGACGGCACCCCGGAAACTGCAACCTCTACGGCGATAGATCCGGATACCAGCCTAGTCCCTCGCAAGGCCTGTGACTCCGAGGTGTCGGACTCCGATCCGGACTCCGTAAACCCCGCACCCCTCCCGGTTAAGCCCAATTGGGCTCCGGTCATGGAGTTCACCACCGCGGATGTCTTTCAGCACTCACCTTTCGGCAACATCCTGAATTCGTTAAAGTCTCTCTCTTTGTCAGGAGAGCCCTGGCCGGACTACGGCCAACACGGTTGGGACACGGACGACGAAGAAATTTGTAGCCCACCCACCACCCACTTTGTAGCCACTGTTGACGATTTAACCGACATGCTCGACTTCGACTCCGAAGACATCGACGGCATGGACGCTGATAAAGGAGACGATCAAGAACCAGCACCTATAGGGCTCCGAAAAAACACCTCATCATACGATGTATACATGGTGGACACACACAAGGATGCGGCCAGACATCGCTCCCCCGAGAAACAATCAAAGCGGCGGCGTAAGCGCAAGGCCAAGCCCCACCTCGACAGAAACCCAGCCATAGAGCAGGGCGACTCAACGGACGATGAACATGCTGTCGAGCATCCGTCCAAGCAGGGCGGACAATCCGAACAACCAATCCCTAGGAAGGATAATAGCCCGGACGACCTCACACCAGACAAATTGCTGGAACATCAGAACCTCCACCAAAGGCTCGTCGCCACTGCACGTAGCCTAAAAAAACAGAAGCGGAGGCTCAAGAAAGCGGAGGATGCACTCAAGATCAGATGGGGCAAGGTACTCAATACCGCACACAAGTACGGCAGTAGTCGCCACACAAAGAGCTATCCAAAGCGGAAACTACTACCGGAATTTGACGAAGAGGCCATAAAGCCCCCACAGTCAAAAAATAAGGACGCCACAAGGTCGGATAGACGACCCTATGATCAATCTCACGCGTCAAAGGACGCCGCACTCAATATAGCACGCGATCCGTCCAAGAATCTGCATCAGAAAACTGACCCTACCAGATCCGTTTATAGGCCAAGAAAGCAAGCTCCAATGAGTGATGCAATGCAAAAAATACCCGAAAATCGTGGCACGCCTAAATACAGGGGCGCCGCACACCCCCTATGCTTTACTGATGAGGTGCTGGATCATGAATTCCCAGCCGTATTGAAGCCAGTGAACATAGAACCATACGACGGAACAACAGACCCTGGAGTCTGGATCGAGGACTACATCCTCCACATACACATGGCCAGAGGAGACGACCTCCACGCCATAAAATACTTACCCCTTAAGCTCAAAGGGACAACACGGCATTGGCTTAAAAGCCTTCCCGAGAACACCATGGGAAGTTGGGAAGTGCTTGAGGATGCTTTCCGGGCAAATTTTCAAGGGACCTATGTTCGGCCCCCGGACGCAGACAATCTGAGCCATATAACTCAGCAGCCCGGAGAGTCAGCGAGGAAGCTCTAGAACAGATTCCTTATCAAAAAGGATCAGATAGTCGACTGTCCGGATGCAGAGGCCCTAGCAGCTTTCAAACATAGCATCCGAGACGAATGGCTCGCCAGACACCTCGGCCAAGAAAAGCCGCCAACAATGGCTGTGTTAACAAGCCTCATGACCCGCTTCTGTGCAGGAGAGGATAGCTAGCTGGCAAGAAGCAGCACCTGCGACCCGAATACGTCCGAACTCAGAGATGGGAACGGGAAGCCACGCCGTAACAACGAACCGCGCCGGATAATGGACAAAAGCCCGATGAGCACGGCAGTAAACGCCAGATTCAAAAGTCCTCGGCAAAATCAGAAAAAAATGCCCCCCAAAGAAGATAGGGACGAGCTATCCAACTTCAACAAAATTTTGGACAAAATATGTCAAATCCACAGCACTCCGGGGAGACCTGCAAACCATACCCACCAAGATTGTTGGGTCTTTAAGCAGTCCGGCAAGCTCAACGCCGAACACAAGGGGCTCAACACACCAAGCGAAGATGACAATGCACCCCACGAGCAGATCACCGGAGAACAAAAGAAGTTCCCATAAGAAGTCAAGACAGTAAATCTACTTCATGCGACAAAGAAGAATAGAACGACACCTACAATGACACGCGCCGTACAGCCAGCCCCGAAGGAGCGACCCCACTGGTTGTCACAACCAATCACCTTTGATCATCTGGATTACTCCAGAGGAGACCAGAACGCAGGCTGGACTGCCTTGGTCTTAAATCCAATCATTAACGTACTCCAATTTACAAACGTCCTTATGGACGGCGGCAGCGACTTGAACCTGTTGTATGAGGACACAGTCCGCATACTTGGGATACACCCAGTCGCAATCCACCTTGGCAACACTTACTTTCAAGGAGTAACGCCAGGTTCGGATACCCCAAGTATGGGTTTCCTTACGTTAGAAGTCACGTTCGGATCACCCGACAACTTCCGAAGCGAAAAGCTAACATTCCACATCGCCCCATTCATAAGTCGCTATCAAGCGCTACTAGGACGTGAAGCTTTTGCCCGCTTTAACGCAATACCGCACTACGCATCCCTTACACTTAAAATGCCTGGTCCAAAGGGCATCATCTCATTACAAGGGAACATAAATTGACCCCCAAAGTACGAGCAGGGGTGCAGTTGCCTAGGCAGCCGCCCACAAATCTAGCCCTACTATCCCGGACACGCCTCGACGAGTCAGGCGTCAACATGCTTAAATTACCGCATACCCTAATGCAAGGGGCTCCGTGTGCTCACGCCCGGAGAAAAAACGGCCCAACTCTTGCTCCAGCTATATTTTGTTTATTTCGATATAGATTTCTCGCACGCTTATTTTTTTACTAAGTTCCTCTCTTTCGCAGACGAGCATCGTGCTAGGCCCGTCCAGGAAACGGCACGACAGAGACACAGGCGCAGACGTGCAGCAGGGACCTGTTCCAAGGATTCTCTTTAGATTAAGACCCTGCGTAAACCTTTTTAACTGTCTCTTGTTGATAACATCCCCCGGTTTTCTCTATAGCCGAGGAGGAGGCTGGCGTCTTGGCATGTGGCCACGTCAGAAATTTTTTGCATGTACCTGGACACTAGGGGCTTTTTTACCAAGGGCTCTATTTCGGCCCGTCTTCATAAAGACCGAACAGCTTAGGGAGTGTTCGGCGTCGTGAGTTTGGCCCTATATGCACCAGCACCGAATCATGTCTTTGGTCAAATGTTGGATTTGCCCGGCTCCTGTGTTTTGCTGCCTTACGTTCCGTTATATCGGCTAACGCGGCAATAGGAGAACTACTGCGATTGTGCCCCAGTTCGGCCGGGTGAGCACCTCAGTAGAGAAAGCCGAAAACTGACTGTCATGATATAGCGAGAGACTGGTCAACCACTCGATGACTTTCAGAATCTTTAGGATTCCCCTGCATTAACGAAGGGCCGCTTCCCGGTCAGGCACACTCGCGCCCCGAATTCGGGGGAGCGCGGTGCCCCTAGGGGCTATTCAGTAGTCCCACTGTCAAACTCCTATGGCTAAGTGAAAGTGATAAAGCATTATAGTCCGGTTGCCTAGTTCGCCGCGCTACCACCTCCTTTATATGACCAAGACGTTGGATTAAGTGTGAACAGACGCCTTTTTGCGAACACCCCCGCATTCTATGCGTGGGGGCTGAAGCCAACGACTGCTATCTTTCAGTTTACATACAAATATATACATTAAACGGCCGCACAGGTGGTATCATGATTCGTGCAAGCACAAGTATAAAAAAGCTTTTTTTCATAAAAACATAATTCGTCTTAAAAATAGTATAAGCTATTCGAACACATCATCCTTCGAGCACTGCGACTCTATTATACGAGCGCCAGGAAGAACTTCGTCAAAATAGTGCTTGGCAGGTACTCGGCTTTCGTCCGAATCTTGGGACGCAACAATACTGGCCTTCATATCTGCCCAGTATGTCTTGACACGGGCAAGAGCCATCTGTGCGCCCTCTATGCACGCCAACCTCTTCATTGCATCAGCGTGCGGCACCGAACCAAGAAATTGCTACACCAAGCCAAAATAGCTCTTCGGCTCCAGCTTCTCCGGCCACAGACGACTCGCAACAAATTTCATGGCGAGTCCGGATAATCTGTTCAGCTCCGCCCAGGCGGTTAAACGGTCGGAGACTGACAGTGGGCGCTCTGGATTGTGGTACTGTGACCAAAAAAGCTCTTCCAATTTATGGTCACCTCGGCTGCGGAAGTGTTCGGTCGCGTCCGCCGCACTTGCAGCCAAATCCAGATAAGCGTTGTCCGAACTCCACTGCCGGTCTAATGGAGCATACTTAGGGTCTCCGAACTTCATCCGCAGCATATAAGGCTTTCCAGCCGTGATATCTCCGGCCTGACGCAGCTCCTCCTTCATCGCTCTCATGGCAAAGCGAGTATCCTTGGCTTCGGCTGTGATCTTTTCAAGATCTTTCTGAGCCGCCCTATCTTCTTGCTCAAGCAATCTACAGCGGTCGGTAGCATCCCTCAATTCTATGGCCATCTCGGCCATTTCCTTCTTGCTCTGGCAATGAGCAGCCTGTTCGGCTTTTAGCTCTTCAGACGCTCTAACGACAGCCGCATCACTTTTCCTTGCTTGTGCCTTGGCTCGGGCAAGTTCCGCCCGAAGGTTCTCCACGACAGCAGCACCATCTACATCAAGTATATATATAAGGCCCGAGAATTAAGCTCCTATTACTGGGTGTCTTTTGAACATACCTTGAGCCTCGTCTAGCCGCTTATTTACAAGCGCGATATCGGCATCGGCCACGTCAAGTTGCCGCTTTAGTTCGGCAGATTCACCAGTCCGGCTAGCCACCGAGCACCTCGCCACCTTCATGGAATAAGCGACATATTATACCTAGGATTATGATCCTCTATGCGCCGTCATTCATGATGACACACAGAGTTTCAGGGGCTACCATTCATACAGGGCACATTTAATATGTGGCTCTACCAAAAGGTACACCTTTTTACATACCTCAAAGCCTGTTACTAAACTCCTGGCAGCTTCGTACAATCTGCTTTCTGCGGATGAAATCCTTCCAATCACCGTATCCATCAACATACGATGTTCTTCTAAGATGGACGCCCTACCAAGCAGATCCTTCAGCACCTCCGCCGGCGCGCAAGAGGGTGCCGGACTAGTCTGACGACCTTTCCCAGGGTCCGGACTTGAAAAAGCCCTCCGGGACGATACCTCAGGGTCGCCAGCCTCGTAGGACGGGGGAGCAAGGGGATACGTTTCACTCTCTATCATCTCTAGACGAAGATCCCCTGAAGATGAGCTCTGCTGAGAAGGGTTGAGATCCGAACTGCAAGATAATGCTTCAGTTATTTTCCTCAGGAATAAAACATGAATGTGATTCATTATGAAACCCCTCCCCTCACTTACGCCTCGGGGGAGAGCGTGTCCCCTTTAGGGGGCGATTCGACTGAAGCGTCCACCGGTGCCACCCATGTGGTGCCCCTAGGGGCTGTGATGTAAAACCAGTCCCGTTACCATAAGCCGAGCTCCTCTTGAAAAGAGCCTTCGGGCCATGGAGCGTCAGCCATCTTGCTTATTATAACTCCTCCGCACTCAGCATGCTGCCCCTCAATCATCTTCGATTCCACCTTGAAGGTTTTCAGCCACAATCCGAAGTGAGGAGTGATATGGAGGAAGACCTCACACACGACAATGAATGATGATATTTGGAGGATGGACTCCAGAGCTAAGTCGTGGAACTCCAGCCCGTAGTAAAACATGAGCCCCCTCACGAAGGGATCAATCGGGAAGCTTAGCCCTCGAAGGAAGTGAGATGCGAACACCATGCTCTCACCGGGCTGGGGAGTGGGAATGGCCTGCCCTTGAGCAGGCAGCCTATGTGAGATTTCACCGGTTAGATACCTAGCATCTCTCAGCTTTCGCACATCTTCTTCCATAACGGAGGAAGGCATCCACCGGCCTTCAAGGTCAGAACCGGACATCATCGAAGGCCTGAAGCGCCTAAAACTAGAGCTTCGGGTGTTGGAACTCGAATCAAGGGGCGGATTCGATTGGATTAAAAAGAAGGGAGCCAAGCCTTGGTCCCTTTATAAAGGAGTTGAATACCAAGAGCCCTACCCGTAACCGTTTGAGACTCGCTTTCGATTAGGGAGTCATACCAAAGGCACGGTTGTGTTACCCACACCCGTATTGATCAGAATCCCAGAATAAGGGGACACGATCTCTACTTTGACAAGACGTGCCAAGGAAACTGCCTCGCTAAACGCGCTGAGGTGGAACAATGAGATAAATAAAGAGCCTGGCTGTGGCATGATGTCACGCCAGGGAATACGTCAGCAGATCCGATTGATACAAATACTATTCTCTCTACGAAGGAATGTGAAACTTATTTTGCAGAGCCGGACACTACCCTGGTATTCAACATCTTCTATTAAATATTCGGAGGAGGAACCCGCCTTGCAATGCCGAAGACAACTTGAGCGCCGGACTCGTCGTCATTGAAGCCCGGTTCAGGGGCTACTGAGGGAGTCTTGGATTACAGGGTGTCCGGATGGTCGGACTATGACCTTCGGCCGGACTCCTGGACTATGAAGATACAAGATTGAAGACTCCGTCCCGTGTCCGGATGGGAATTTCCTTGGCGTGGAAGGCAGGCTTGGCGATACGATATGAAGATCTCCTCCCATTGTAACCGACTCTGTGTAACCCTAGCCCTCTCCGGTGTCTATATAAACCGGAGAGTTTTAGTCCGTAGGACGAACAACAATCATACCATAGGCTAGATTCTAGGGTTTAGCCACTCCAATCTCGTGGTAGATCCACTCTTGTACTACCCATATCATCAATATTAATCAAGCAGTAGTAGGGTTTTACCTCCATTGAGAGGGCTCGAACCTGGGTAAAAACATCGTGTCCCTTGTCTCCTGTTACCATCCGCCTAGACGCACAGTTCGGGACCCCCTACCCGAGATCCGCCGGTTTTGACACCGACACAGATGAAAACCTTACTTTTCACTACTAAAGGAAACCCTACTTAATGCAGACTAATCCATGTCTGGGTTGAATAAGGAAAGACAGGGAGAAAGTACTATGGAAGAGACTAGGTATCGAACCCGCATCTAGGTGGAAAAGGGGGGAAATTAGTAGCTAAGGAATGAGTCTCGTGTCTCTTGGTTGAAAAAGGGTAGAAATGCATGACAACACAATAGAGAATGACCAGGTCGATCAGTTTGTTGTCCTCACATTGGAAAAGGGTGGCTAAAGAGAAGAAAAATGGGATGTAATTTACATATGTTTCCTTGGTATTTGTTGCTCAGGGAAACTATCCCTCCCACACCACTCTACGCATCCGTGGAGGTACATCATACTGGTGTGCCCACTATCTAAGTGGACCTCCCCATGCTCTTATTGCCACTTTTTTGCTTTTAGTATAACACCACTTGTAAAGTTAAGCAATGCTACCACGAAAGTGATGCCGCATTCAACTAATGCCGCATTCAGTCTAATGCATCGATAAATTTAAGCAATATCATTTAATGTCATTGGATTATTTCAGTGTTAGCTGTTGATTGTGGATGTATTAAAGATTTTTCAGCTAAGGCATTCTAATGTTGTTGCACAACCAGTATACCAACGATGAAACTTGTTACTACCTTCTGATTTTTGCGTTGTTAATGCTTATATATTACATACCTCACTTCATGAGATAAGTCAAATTCTTTTGTACATTGTGACCAAAATGCCAAGGCGGTGATGTGATTTTATTTCAGTTAAACTGCACAAAATATTATGAAGAGAAGAGGAAAGGTCAAGAGTGGGCACCTCCTCCTCCACCTATTTTCTTGGTTCGTTTGATCAAGTTTTTATGTTCAATATATTATCAAGATTGGGATAGCAATTTTTGAGGTCCCCTCGAGTTCAAAATGATATTTACCTTGAAGGTACATGGTTTGCAATTTTTTATACCGTCATTAGATAAAAATGCTAGTTACCTTCAGACTTTTGTATTTGGTTTAATGTTGTTGCACAACCAGTATACCAATGATGAAACTTGTTACCTTTACATTTTATATAGTCAATGCTTACAGAAATATTCCAGTGCTAGCTTATGGAAACCAGTTCAGTAAAACCATTGTGTTGTACCCCATAATAGAAAACTACTCTACTGTTGCACTAGCCACTGGATTAGTGTGTATTTGTACTATTTTAATGGTGTTTCATTATCGTATGGACATATATAAGGTGTGGCAAACTTTCCCAGATAGGTGCTCCAGAAACCTACTACGTGTTTTTATAAATACTAGATGTTTGGGTACTTTAAATTGAACTATAAAAATGTCTTATATTAAGGAACAGAGGGTGTAGAGTTCATTCAAATTATGCCGGCAAAGCTAGTCACTCCTTTGTTAAAATTAATGTTCATTATGTTATTGGAGGAGGTCTGCATGTTTGTCTCTAATGCCTGTCGATTACATACCTGACATCATGATGTAATGGTAAGTCATTTCTTTTTGGCAGTGTCACCAAATTGTCAAGGCGGTGATCACATTTTATTTTAGTTGAACTGCACTAAAAATGCTCAAAAGAAGATGAAAGGTCATGAATGGTTCAATCTTTCAGAAAATACTATGTATGCCTCCCTGACATCAGTCATTGTTGCCTTATTTATTCCTTCAAACAGGTGGTTAGAAACACTCTTGCAACCTTTTTCCATTAAGAAATTGGAATGCTTATATTTGTGAGTTTATGCTTCAACTAGTGCCACTTTTATAGTAATCACACTTACAATATCTGTGAAAACAGGGATGCTCGATTTTAGTGGAACTCCACAAAAAGTCCAAATGGTTCAACATTATGAGCATGTTTTCTTCCAAACCGTTATATCTAATTGGTGGCACTATGAGCTGTTCATAATGAAGGTTCATGGTTTGCTACTATCTTGCTACTTTTTTGTACTGTCATCAGATAGTAATATTAGTGGTTTGCATGTGAATCTACTGGCAGGGTGGACCTACATTGGAGGTGCAAGACATGATTCAATGATTGCATACTCAATTTTGGTTGTATTGATTTCACCTCTTCATCACTGCAAGCATGGATATCCTTTGTCTGATGAAGAATAGGTGCTATATTTCTGCTCTGTACCAGCAAAACAATTTAGTAACAAATTGTCCAGTGCAAAACATGACAGATGCTAAGCGGAAATGACTAGCAGAGACATGTTTAAACCGAAAATACAAGGTGGGGTATATGTTAACTAGCTGCTTGATATTTGTGGAAATAGATGTCTGCCCATTGCTATATGGCAAACAAATAAAGTGACCTCAATTCTGGTGGAACTACACAAGAGAATATTACAGTGACTACATATGCAGTGCCATTTGAAACTAGACACAGAAAGATTGGATAGTCACTTCATGGACTGCAGAAAAGTAGTACTATACTATTTATTGGCTAACACTAGGTGCTTCATTGCTTTGGTCTGATTATACAATGGGCATCATTTTTCCTAAGTTAAAGTTGTATTCCGAAAATAGTCTCACCGTGTGATCGACAGAAGACCAATTATATTGCAGTGGATGTTCCTCCATCATGTGTGGTTCATTCTCATGGTTCCAGCTATTGGTGAAACCACTTATGTTTGCAAGACGAAATGCATACTTCACAAGAAATTTTTCTTTCACTCTGTACCGAATGTTGGACCAAAGAAGCATCCATGTTAGTAGAAAGAACATATTTTTTTTCTTGATCTTTGCTTTAGGAGCTACATATTGTATATGACCTGTGACTCATTGAGATGCATTAACATGTTGATCTTATATATGGGAATCATACTTGGTTCTCAATTTGGGATACTAATGTGAACATATTACAATTCTAGGCCTTTGAGTCCCGTGTGAACATTTCAAACGGATCGGCTCTTACTACTGTGCACAACATGATCCTTAGTTTTGTGTGCTTAGTGTTTACAAGTTACTAGCAGTTCCTTATTTCTCTTCACTCAGTGTTTACAAGTTATTGATTGATCACTAGCTAGCCTACTTCCTGGCAGTTTCAGTTGTGACGCAAGATTCAAAGGTGGCAGTTTTTAAAATAAAAATGCCTACCTCTGAAGAAACTGACATGCTGTTCTGAAGAAAATGCCAAGCGTATCTGGAGAAACTGCTAGACAAAACATTCGCAAATGCCTTATCTCCCAGCGAACGTTCATCAGCTATTTCGATCCTATGCGAATAACCAGTGGATCACGCACGTACCTCATCTGGATGAATGGAGTGCACTCATTAGACAGTCGTGCCCATGTGCGACCCAGCACGGATGGGACACACCACTGACGGGACGGGGCGGCACAGTCATAATTTTAGTTTTTTATAGTTTTCCACGGCAAGCTTGTGCGCTAAGCCATGCCTGCTTATGTATTCAATTCTGATGACCGTTACTTTTCCCACGACACGCTGGTTCACCTACCTTCCGGCTGTAATTAAATGGTTCCAAGCGTTCTCCGGTGGCACCATCACCCAACTCACCCTATCCTCACAATCCCTAACCAGCCCGACGTCGCTAGCCACATGCCCTTTCTCTCACTACGTCCTTCATGCCCCTGCCCATCTGCAATAGGCAACACTGGAGGCACTCACCGCCTGAGCTAGTGTTTGATTTTTCACCGGAATGCAGATGGAGGGAGGAGGCATTCTATCTATCTTTAGATGGCAATACAGAGTGTGAGGACTTGTTGGAGCATGATCGCCTGGTGAAGGAGCAGCGTATCGCCGATTTGCACCGCCAGCGGGGCATGGAGCAGCGGCGCGCCGCCGCTCTAAGTCAAGTGCAGAGCGCCCGCAACTGGGCTGACTACATGGAGGCCGGTGCACGACAAATAGCCCTAGAGGCTGTCAGGCACAAACGAGTTCGCGACGCCGAATTTTACTACTAGCCCATCAAGTGGGTTTCCCGCTTAGAAGCCGAAGCTTTGGTGGACCACGTCGGCATGGAAAGGTCCAATGCACGCGAGCAATGCACCCTATCGCACCTCTGGCAAGTCCGAGGCAAGGAGGAGGACGTCGGTGCTGGCGTTTAGCGTGTATTTCAGATGGTGGCCGGCATCGTCTAGTTAGGTAAGAGTAAGTTAGTACTTGTACACTAGAGTATTAGTGGGAGTAGATAGTTAAGCTGTCTATGATGGTTGTCAACATGGAAGTTCAGCACTTCATCTCTGGATCATACTTGTTACTTTGCTCTGAATGTTGAATTTTCCGTGTGAGTGTTTGGAATGGGCTGTTATTTTTTATGTGGGTTGTATTTGTCTACGGCGGATGACAGCAGGGACCCACCAGGGTCATGGTAGTATGCAAGCAAGTGCCTCCTTATTTCAAGCAAAAAAAATGGTTCCTCCTAATGGATTCCTGACATCTGGGTCCCATGCCATTGTCAACATAGTCAATAAACGAGAGAATTGCACAACGAGCAGCTGACACTAGGGACCCTGCAGCTCACCCAGTTCTTTTTGTTTTTGAGAGAAAACGGGGTATCAACTAGGCTGTGCGGGGCACTCTTGCCAGTCTAGACATCCTTTTATTTTATGTTTACCACAAGACCAGCCCAGTTTTTTTCTATCTAAAAATGGCTAGCCAATTTTTTTGTTTTTTTGCAGAATACCCAACCGAGGCCTACTTACTTTTGTCAACACACGAGAGCGGTGATTGTTCGATGTCCATCCAACGGCCATCGTGCTTATTCAATGTCTGAACTTCCTGCTCCAGCTGCCCAAACCAGCGTCGGTGGGATAGCCTGCTCCTTCCTCCCATGGCCAATTATGCTACCGCGCAGACCTCACCGGCCCACCCTACTCCAACCGCTGGCTAGGCCATCCCTCTACCCAACCGCACCTCCTGTTATTTTCAGCTGATGCCAGGCTCACCCCACAGAGGAACCAGTAACAAACTCGCCGGCTCTGGGTCGTTCCCTTCCTAGGCCTCGTCTTCGTCCAACGCATTGATGCACTCGGCGCGGCGCGGTCAACATGTTCAACAAATGACAGCCATCGGAAGAGGGATGTAAGTGGAGAGGCTGATCGTAGGGACCCGCATGGTCCATGGCCGCAGGCAAGCAAGTGCCTCCATATTACGGGAACAAAAAAGATTTCTTCTGCTGACAGCTGGGACCCACCAGCTACATCTTCGCACGCAAGGAAGTGCCTCCTTATAACTTGGGAAAAAAGTATCCTCGACCTGACAGCTGAGACCCACCAGCTACATCTTCGCACACAAGGAAGTGCCTTCTTATTCAGCGCAGGAAAAGTGATTCCTCTTGCTGCTAAGTGGGACCCACCATATTTGGTGGCTAACGTGTGGGCCTACTAAGTTGACGCGTACACAGGGTTTTGTCAACCTAGTCAACAAATGATTCTAGCAGCAATGACCATTGGATGTTAATCCAACGACCATGCTACTTCTTCAATCTCTGATCTTCGTGCTCAGCCGCCCAAACCAGCGCCGACAAGACCTCCTCCTCCTGCCTCTCATGGTCGGTCGTGCTGCCAGCGGTGGCTATGCCATCCCTCTACTCACCCACACCTCCTGTTATCTTCCGAAAATGACAGCCTCGCACTGAAGCTCAAGCAGTCAAGCCTCATACTCCCCTCTGCATGGGCATCCACTGTCGCGTCTTCCCCGGCTCTGTGTTGTTCCCTTCCTAGGCCTTATCGTCGTCCACCGCCTTGTTTCTCTCGGCGCGGCGTGGTCAATGAATGACAGCCATCAGAAGACGACTATACGCGGTGACCCTGACAGCTAGAGCCACCAGCTACATCTTCGGATGCAAGGAAGTGCCTCCATATTAGGCGCAAAAAAATGATCCCTCCCATTGACAGCTGGAACCCACCAGCTATATCTTTCCACGCAGGGTAGTGCCTCCTTATCCTCCCTGACAGCTGGGACCCACCTGATCGAAGCATACGCAGCATTCTCTCTCGACAACGATGAACCGTGGCCGAGCAAGGTGCGGCACGTGTTGTAGTAAAGCCCCCGGCGTAGCAGTTCGGGCAGTCCCGTCTAAACCATCACTGGTACAGCGAGGTCCTATACAAATGGTTTTTAACCCCTTTCCGCGATGGTGTTCTGAACCGTCACCTAGTGAGTGACTGTGATAAGGGGGTCCTTCCCACACGACCCAGAAACCGTCGAGGATATGCTTTCCTGGCACACACGCTCGGCAAAATGAGGTTGTGTGCCAGCGGCGAGCGATCAAATACGTTTATATGTACAATAGTGTTAAAAAATACAATTATACAGGCAAAATTGTTTCCGGTCGTAAGTACATCCCACACAGTCAATCCCCGCTAAACATTTCCATTCGTATATACATCCCACACAGTCGCTCCAAGGAAAACATTTCTGTTCGCAGGTAGATCACACACAATTTTCCCCATTAAATCATTTGTGATAGCGTTGCCATTGCACATGATATTAACAATTTTGTCATTTGCGTTATTGAAGCATCACACACGATGCATAGAAGAAACTGTGTGGCAAAGGTTGTCCATCACACACAGTTTATATGTGGTAAATGTTTGCGCAAGGTGTCCTAACGCAAATAGTTTTCAAGAGGATATCGTGTGTGATTTTTCATTGATCCAACACGGTTTATTCCTAGAAAGTGTGTGCGTTGGGTGAGGTCATCGCCCATGGTGTTTTCTTAATAACCATAGAAAAAACCAATTAGCAGGCTAATTGGCCATTAGAAAGCTAATTTCCCTATTACTAATAATCCATTTATTATTCTAATTGACATTCATATTAAGCACATAATATATTTCATTTCCATATTAAGGAAGCAGGATTTCATAATTGAAATACATCAAAGTACAACATGATATAGCTTCAGCACTTAGCTACCCCATTACACAACTGCACCAGCACCAAGTTTCACATGCAACATCTAGAACCTTTGAAAATTAGCATCATAGACGACACATACATAGATGCATCTCATCTGGAAAACTGCTGAAGCAAAAGGCGAATATTGAGCCTTCATTCATGTTGAAGGTCTCTGCAACTTTAGGCCAGTGCATGTGGATGATTGACCGTCCATCCTTCTTCCTCTTCAGGACTTCAATATTGAACCGTGGGTGTTGTATGAAAACCTTCTTCGCCTCCTGACCATAGAGGTGGTTTGAGAGGTAGTCATTAGTGAACTGCTTTGGAAAGGCTTGAAAACAAGGATGCGCATAAATATCTTCTCTATATTGGAAATGGGACCAAGGAATAAAAAAGGCAAGGTATAATAGTTAGTACCATCTTGTAGTGAAGTGATGTCTTCTTCATTGTGCGGACAAAGATCTTGTTGTTTTTTGTCGCTAATTTACTTATCCTAAGAATCTTTCAGAGTTTCTTGACTTGATTGATATTCATGGACAACTCATTTCCCCATATAAAAAAAGGGTCAAACAGTGGGTCAAAACCTCTGAAAGCAGGACCTACATGTGCAATACCAAATAAATAAAAACCTAAATATTAGAATGGTTCCTGCAATTGCACAATAATGTGCTATTAGACAACAAACCATGCACGTGCTAACCTCGATTGTAAACCTCAGTGCTTCCCATTGTTTCCCTGCAACACATACAAGGTAGTTAGTCATTAGGCTAAGTGAGGGTTCAATGCTATCAGTAAAATATGTTGATGAAAAATAAGCACAATGCAGATTCATCAGATTAATTCAAGCCACATGGAAAACCCATTAATCCAAACCAAGCATGACTAAGAACTAGGAAATATAGCACTTGTATATGTTTCTCACGTATTAAGTGCAACTAAATTTGATTTATTCCTCACATGCACAACAATACAAAGTTCTACCCACGATAATTGGACATCGCATTGCAGAATTGAACCAAGCAGTTAACTAAACACCACAACAAATGAACCAAACATTAACTGAGCACCACATTGCACAATATAACATGCTCCTAATAGAAGATCAGACAGTTAACGAAACCAAGCATGCTTAACAACTTGGAAATACAGCAATTGTATTTTTTTCTCATGTATTTAGTACAGCCAAATTCAATTTATTCCTCACATGGTATACAATAACAGAACGCACCCACAAAAATTGAACATCGCATTGCAGAATTGACCCAAACAGTTAACTAAACACCATAACAAATGAACCAAACGTTAAGTGAGCACCGCATTGCACAATATAACATACTACTAATAGAAGATCAGATAGTTAACCAAACCAAGCCTGCTTAAGAACTTGGAAATATAGCAATTGTATTCGTTTCTCATGTATTCAGTACAGCCAAATTTGATTTACTTCTCACATGGTATACAATAATAGAATGCACCAACAACTATTCAACATCACATTGCCGAATTGAACCAAATAGTTAACTAAACACCACAACAAATGAACCAAACGTTAATTGAGCACCACATTGCAGAATGTATAACATACTAGAATATCAGATAGTTAACAAAACCAAGCATGCTTAACAACTTGGAAATATAGCAATTGTATTTGTTTCTCATGTATTTTGTGAAGATAAATTTGATTTATTTATCACATGGAAGACAATACAAAATTGCGGCCTGAAGAATTGAACATCACATTTATAGAATTGAACCAAACAAGTAACTGAACATGACAACTAATTAACCAAATAGTTAATAAGTGAGCACCACACTGTGTGACATATAGAACAGATACACTGGAGCAATAGATTGCATGGTAAAATTAGATAGCACAATTCACCTGAATTTGTTAAGGAAAGGCTGGAGCAACACATGCGATGGGTAAACTGAGCATGATTAATCGACGTAGCTAGCAAATGGCAAGGTGATCCTCCAAGATCTGGGGGTCGGCACGAATGTCAGCCATCGCGACCTCATGCGCGTGCGGCCGCGATTTGCTTATCCGTTGCCAAATGCTCCTTGAGCTCCTGGCTATACTAGGTGCACCATGGCTTAGGGTGGTGCTTATTTGGTGGAGGGGTCGATGATTTGGGTGGAAGGTGTCGCACCGGCGATCCGGGCATGTGGGATGTGGAAGGACGAGGAGGATGGGTCGGGTGTGGATTACCTACCTGGATAGATGAGGCCGAGCAGTGTGAAGGAGGGTCACCGGCGAGGAGGCGGTGCTACAAGCAAGGGATGAACGTTTCAACTTGGAAAGGAAGGCAGAAACAGGGGAAATGTGGCTTTTGGTAAGGGGAAGGGGGAGGGGAGGTAGATATTTCTGCGGAAGCCAAATTTTTTGAATTGGTTCAACAAAAAACCGGCGCGCAAAGTGTCATCAGACATAGTCCCTTATTTAGAACTGTGTACGATATGTGAACATCACAAACGATTCAGATAGCTTAACCCGTGTGTGATGAGTTTGAACATCAAAAAGTTTGGTTCAAATTTCCCTGGTTACAGTGATCATCCGCGTCATTGCGTAATTTGGATACACAAAGGAGACTACAACACACCCACACTTCTTAATCGAGAAAGTTCAACAATTAAACAGGGCTAGCTGACCTAAACATTACTCTAACAAATTAAAGATCGACGCTCTTAATTAAAAAACAAATAATACTACTACAACTGGTGCTCGTCGATCTCCGCCTCCTCCTACATGTCCAGCTCGCGCCCGATGTCGGTGTACAAAAGTATGGGCTCTTTCTGCACCCCTTGTGCATGAGTAGTTGTAGCCACACCTATAGCAGGGCCTAGCGTGGCAGTAGAAGATAGAACAGATGACTACCAAAGACAGATACTTAATAAAGTCAACAAAGAGCACAGGACAGGCAGAACCTCCCCCGGCAGCATCCTTGCCGGGGCAACCTCCACAACACCAGCAAGGCCATCACCCTTGAGGCTGAGAGTTCTGACACCATCGACAATGTTAAGGCCAAGATTTGGGGGACGCATGCGTGGTAGCATGCAAATCTTCATGAAGATTGATAGCATGAGGGTCCACATGGGACCAGAGGACGACGACCCCCAGCAAGACCCTTGCCGGGGACGACCGCGAGGCCCCCGGCAAGCCTTGCGGGGGACGATTGCTAGGCCACGATCAGGCCCGCACCCGGCAAGGACTTGCCACCTCACCACTTCTCCAGTGCCACGACTAGCGTGCAAACTAAGCAGGTGCCTGCATGGCAACATGTAGATCTTTGTGGAGGCTCTACCACCATGCCAACAAAGCAGCTAGCTAACCAGCGTAGCACTACATGCCTCGTCAGCCTAGACACGTGTCAAAGCAAGGAGGGGTGGCGACGGACGGGACGACTTCTTTTGCTATCTCTGATAAAGTAAGAGGACACTTAGGCAGCACATTAAATGTGTTTGTCCTACTGTGCCGAGCGATAAGCTCTTACACTGTAGCTTGCTTTCCACCTCCTGTGTGCCACTGTGGTAACCCCTTTTACGTATAAAAGGAGGCTCGAGGTGTACTTAGAGAGGATTCGGACTTTTTGGACTGGCATGCACCGTAGCTAGTTCAAGGGCTCAAGAACACAAATATACACAAAAGCAGGACAAGGGTATGATGCATCTTTACGGCCCGAACCTGGGTAAAAATCCCGTTTGTGGTGACTCCTAGACCTGCTCTTCGTGCAGCTCCTCTCCCCACCAACCGTAGAAGGGATTCCTGTGATCCCATAGGTGTTCGTTTCCCCGACATCTTTGGCGTGCCAGGTAGGGGGAGTTAGTTGTGAGAATCTAGTCTATTAGTTAGTACAACAGTTTCTTCATCGCCATGGCTCAGAAGAAGAAGACGATCACAGTGGTCGTCTCGTCCGGAGCCGCTTCGCCCGTGCTAGCACGGACGGGCGACGTGGCAGATGACGGTGGTGGAGGAGATCAAGATAGTCCACGCCACCCTGATATGAGGAGCCAGGCGATCGGTGTCATTTGTAGCCGCAACGACGATCCGCGCGGCAACAAAAAGCTAAGTCATGCTAAACCTTGAGTGATTCCCTTTTTGTAAGGTTGTTTTCCTTGAGTGGTCTCAGTCTTTGTATGTAAAACATGCACGTGAAGGAACCCTGCCACTATTGGTTGCGCCCTTGTTCTGTTTCGAGTCCACTGAACAGCTCAAGTGGCTGCGCCAAGAATGGCAATGAGGCTTGCCCGGCAGCGCCACCCCCAAGCAGGCTGCTAAGGATCCGTCCTTCAAAGCGCCCACGACAAGGGTTAATGCGCCGACAAGCCTATGCAACTAAGCGTAGGGTATAGTACATACAAAAAGAAATCAGACATGGAAAGAGCATGCATTCAGTTCAAAGCATAGCAAAGTTCTAACTTAAGATAAAATTGTCTTGCATGCGAACTCGTGGCGGCAATAAGGAATGGAGCAGCTAATCCCGGTGCTCGCCCTCCAACCTCTTGATGGGCTCAATATGCTCCTCGAGCGCCTTGAGGTACGCATCCTCCGGCAAGCTATCCAGCGCTTTGGCAAAGTCGACGTTGGGGTTCCAGTGCGCCACCTTGGTGAGCACCTTGGTCAAGGCGCCCCGGCAAAGCTTCTGGGGCCAAATAAGTCACCCTGGTGGAGTGGAGTAGCTTCAAGGCATCAAAGACACCCTCGAAGAACAGGGCCAGCTTGGCGTTGTCGGTCACATTCACCTCATGGGAGAACCTGATGTTTGACATGCCCATGGCGGACAGCTCTATAGTGAGCCTCTCCGCAACATCCATGAGGTGGCTGGTCCAAAGTTTTGTGTCGGCCATGAGCTTGTTGTGGGAGGTGGTGGCGTCCTGTAGTAGCAGCTTCTCGTCCGCGAGATCCTTGATCAGGGTCTGCTCGCGGGCCCTGTCGGTGTCAAAACCGGCGGATCTCGGATAGGGGGTCCCGAACTGTGCGTCTAAGGCTAATGGTAACAGGAGGCAGGGGACATGATGTTTTACCCAGGTTTGGGCCCTCTCGATGGAGGTAATACCCTACTTCTTGCTTGATTGATCTTGATGATATGAGTATTACAAGAGTTGATCTACCATGAGATCGTAGAGGCTAAACCCTAGAAGCTAGCCTATGATTATGATTGTTGCTGTCCTATGGACTAAACCCTCCGGTTTATATAGGCACCGGAGGGGTCTAGGGTTACACAGAGTCGGTTACAGAGAAGGAGATCTACATATTTGAATTGCCAAGCTTGCCTTCTGCGCAAAGGAGAGTCCCTTCCGGACACGGGACGAAGTCTTCAATCTTGTATCTTCATAGTCCAACAGTCCGGACAAAGTATATAGTCCGGCTGTCCGAGGACCCCTTCATCCAGGACTCCCTCAGTAGCCCCTGAACCAGGCTTCAATGACGATGAGTCCGGCACGCAGATTGTCTTTGGCATTGCAAGGCGGGTTCCTTCTCCGAATACTCCATAGAAGATTTTGAACACGGGAATCATCTCCGGCTCTGCAAAACAAAATCCACATACCACCGTAGAGAGTACAATATTCCACAAATCTAATCTGCTGACAGCTTTTTATGACATCACGCCACGGTCTGGTTATTATTCGAACCGTTTTTCACAACCAGCTACTGCACGTAATGCGAGGCAGTTTCCTTGACACGTCTTGTCAAAGCAGAGATCGTGTCCCCTTATCACGGGATTCTCATCAATACGGGTATGGGTAACCCAACCGCACCATCAATCATGGCCCTTGGGAAACAAGCGATCTTAACGGGCAAGTGGGGAGGCGCACAGTTTCTACCGCCTTTATAAAGAGATAGGGATTCTCCTCTTTCACCAATGCCTTCTTCCTTCTTCGCTCATACATTCTTGCATGCTCGAGATCCAGCGCCCCAGTTCTCACCTTCTCCATACAGCCGCACATGTCCGGAGCGGGAGGCAAGTGGATGGCCTCCTCCATCATGGAGGAGGACATTACGAAGCTTCGGGCGGCGGGATACTTTGCCGCAGACATCGCGCACTGGCTCCCGGACACAGGGCAAATCATTTTGACTCCGGGACCCCACGAGAGGGTTGTGTTCCTCGCCCACTTCGTCTGCAGACTGGGAATCCCCCACCACCCATTTGTCCGTGGGCTCATGTTGTATTACGGGCTGGATTTTGATGATCTGGCCCCTAATTTCATCCTCAACATCTCGGCGTTTATCATCGTGTGCGAGGCTTTCCTCCGCATCAGGCCCCACTTCGGCCTGTGGCTGAAGATCTTCAATGTGAAGCCGAAGATTTTGGTCGGTCAGCAGGCGGAGTGCGGAGGCGCCATGGTGGGCAAGATGCCTAGCGTCACCTGGCTTGAAGGCTCCTATGTGGAGACCGTGAAGGGGTGGCAATCGGGGTGGTTCTACATCACCGAGCCGCGCGACGCCAACTGGGCCGTGGCCCCCGAATTCCGATCCGGCATCCCCATGTGGCTGACCTCCTGGAAGAAGAAGGGCCTAGCCTGGGGCATGCCCGCGGAGCTGACCAGACTCTAGAACTGCATCAAAAATATGATAAGGAAGAAGATCAAGCTTGTCAATGTGGTCCAGGTCATGCTATTTTGCCGGATTCTCCCGTGTCAAAGACGGGCATTGAACCTGTGGGAGTTCGACGCGGCCCAACACCAGACACTACAAGAGCTCTTCGACACGATGCACAAAGACGTCTGGAAGGTGTTGTTCAAGGCCAGCAAAGTTCCTCCTCCCACCACTGAGGACCGCGGACCCAGCGCCAAGCGCCATGCCAATTCGGTAAGCATTCTACATTTCGCAAGATGTGCCTTTCCTCAGTATATTCGTGGGGAGGAACTTAAGCCATCGTACTAATTTAACAGGATTATGTGGCGACGGCGGAGCGGATCGACGATCCATCTTTGTTGCCTGAAGATCCAGCAACCACTCTCCTGACGGAGATGCTGGTTCCGGCGCCCTATGAGGTGTCGGAGAAGAAGGCCAAGAAGAAGGCCATGGGGACCAGGAAAAGTCTCCGGCGCAAGGTGGTGTCGGACTCATTGTCTGAAGACATCAAGGCGCACTCCTCTAATGACAATGAGAAAGAGGAAGAGGAAAACCCTCTCCCCCAAACCGAGGGGGAGAAGAAAAGGAAGGCCGCCCCTTCCAGAGAGGCCGAAGGGTCCAAGAAGGGAAGGACCCTCCCTCCGGACCACTCCATAACCACCGCCTACAGCGAAGAGGAGTGGCTACCCAGGGCCAAGTGTCAGGACCCCGACACAATGCCACATCGATCTAGCATGTAACACCTCATATCACTTTGCGGCCTCACGCACGGTATCCCCACGGGTGTCGCCTTACCTTTGCCCGGGACCGTTTGCGTCTTTTGGCACACATATATGATAGTGTCGCTAGCATCCATATGATAAGGAGCCCGGGCTGACATGGCTAGTCGTAAACCCAAAGTGGCACAAACTTACAGGGACAGGCATCCATGACCCAACATCGAACGTGTCGGTCATCAGCGAGTGAATCCAGGCTGTAGCACTGGGCTAGCAGGACTCCGGTGAACCGGGCTGTAGCGGGCTAACAGGACTCCGGTATTCATCGCGTGACATTTCCTTGAAGGGACAGACACAGGAACGAATAAGGACACATGCCGGCCAGCCTAAGTGTTCCGGAGCAGTAGCAAGCTACCATGGCTCAGTGGAAACACTAGGAGACATTTCCCGGTAAGAGAGGCTACTAAAGATAAACAACTAGATAGTCAGATCCCACACATACCAAGCATTTCAATAACATACACACAATATGCTCGATATGTGCAAATACAACATGGCATCACAACATGACTCTACAACTCAAGTATTTAATCAATAGGCTCCGAGGAGCGAGATATTACAAACAGGGGTCTCATGACCCAACATTCAGAGCATACAAATCAAAGCACAAGCGGAAGCTATCATGTCTGAGTACAGACATCCATAAATGAAAAAGGCTGAGAAGCCTGACTGTCTACCAGATCCTGCCGAGGGCACAAGATCGTAGCTGAGGTAACAAGCTAAACGTCGAAGTCCACGCGGAACTACTAGCGAGACCAAAGTCTCTCTGCAAAAACATAAAATAGGCAAACGTGAGTACAAATGTACCCAGCAAGACTTACATCAGAACTAACTACATATGCATCATTGTCAACAAAGGGGATGGTGGGGTTTAACTGCAGCAAGCCAGCTTTGACTCGGTGGCTATCCTGAACTACGACTGCAAGTAACTCTTTGAGGTGGCGCACACGAGTCCACATATTCACCATATCAATACACCACTATGGATCAACTCCCGTCTCCCTACGAGAGCGCCATCCATAGCACTCACGCTTATCTTGCGTATTTTAGAGTATCCAGTTTCACTTGTCTATGAACTGATATAAGCAACCCAGAAGTCCTTTTCCGCGGACACGACTATTCGAATAGATAATGTTAACCCTGCAGGGGTGTACTTCTTCACACACGCTCTCACCACTTACCGCCGTTTACACGACATGTACTCGGCAACCTTCAAGCGGAAGCCCAACGTGGGTGTCGGCCACGGCCTACCTAAACACTCGAGTCTCTAGTCCAGGTTTATCGCCTATTCGGGTTCCATCCATGAGGAGATCCGGCCGGAGTTTCGCTCACAGCCCCAAACGATGTGAACAGGGTTCCCGAGACACCAAACGGGCGCCCGGTACACCGTGCCACGTGCCTACCGCATCACAGCCCACCCCTACGGTCAGCGCTGCGCACGGCCTCCAGCATACTACAAACACCAGAAACTACTTGCAACTCCTGGACAGAGGACAAGGGTGATCAAGAAGCCGAGAGGGTCCATTGGTTTCAGGCCCAATGCATGGTAGTAGCTGAATCATGGATCACAAACACAGAACTCAGTTCCTGAGGACGGCTGCAATGAGACAACCCACCATGTACTCCTACATGACCTCTCACCGCTACCTTTACCAAATCGTATTCACACACTTAGATCACACACAGTAGGACATGTTCACACACCTCTGATTCATCCCCGATGAATCAGACCTGACTCAACTCTAAGCAGTAGCAGGCATGACAAACAAGCAAGAATGAGTAGGCACAACAGGGCTCAAACAACTCCTACTCATGCTAGTGGGTTTCATCTATTTACTGTGGCAATGACAGGTCATGGAGAGGATAAAGGGGTTCAACTACCGCAGCAAGTAACAGATGAATCGTTGTTGTCCTAATGCAGTAAAAGAGAGCAGGAGCTAGAGAGTAGGATTGTATCGGAATGAACAAGGGTGTTTTGCTTGCCTGGCACTTCTGAAGATAACATTGAGTCTTCATCAGTGTCAACGATCACATCATCGGTACAACGTCTATCGAGGGGGAACAACACCGGCAAACACAGAGGAAACATGATCAATGCAATGCACAATATGATGCATGCTATGACATGGCAATATGAATGTGTTTTGGGCTAATGCATCTAGCAACAAGTTAAATGGGGTTGGTTTGAATTCAAGATTCAAATTCAAACTCCATATGTGATTATTCAAATGCCATTTATTTGTTTTGTCCAAATCAGAGGACAAACATTGTTCAAACATGCATGAAAATGGTACAGATGGATTCCTTGAGTTTTTCTGATAATTTTTCATATATAATTTATTTAATTTGGAGTTACGGTTGAATTTCTATGAATTTTTGAAGTTTTGGACATTTTCTGAAAATATTAAATCATTTAAGACTTATTTAAATTCCAGAAAGGAATTATTGCGTCAGCATGACCTCATAGTGACGTCAGCAGGTCAACAGGTCACTGTCCGGTCAAACCTGACAGTGGGTCCCGCGTGTTAGTGTAATTAGTTTAGTTAGAATTTAATTAAACTAAATTGGGTTAATTAACAGGGCTGGGCCCCACCTGTCAGTGACTCATCGGAGTCAACCAGGGCCCACCCGTGGTCAAAGTCAACGTCAGCTGCGCCGGCGTTTAGCCGCCGGCGAGCCCGACGGGGCGGCGAGAGTGGTTTTGGCCACTCCGACGACCAAAAGGGCCGCGGAGGGCATCTAGGTGGAGCTGGGGACGAGCCGAAGCTCTTGGTGGAGTTAGCTGGGGTCGGGGTGGCCGGAATCAGCGCCGGCGACGACTTAGGTGGCCGCCGGAGTTCGGCCGAGGTCGAACACGGCGCTGCAGTGCACTAGAGGGGAAACGGAAGGGCGCTGCGGGCTCCTGGGAGGGCGGCAAACTTGGTAACATGGTCGGGTGCAGGCTGGGGTGGCCCTGGCCACGGCGGCGCCATGGCCGGCGGCGAGGAGCGATCGGCTCCGGTGATTAGGGCGGCTAGAGGGTACGTTCCACAGCGAGAAGAGAGGGAAAGACGGCAGGGCTCACGTGGATCATATAGGGCTGGTCGGCGAGCTCGGGGAAGCACGAACGGCGGCGAATCGACGATGAGGTTGATGGCGGCCGAAGGTTGAAGATGAGCTTGAAGACGACGCTGCAGGGCTTCCGGAGGGCCGTGGATCGGTGGGGACGAAGAGGGGGTCGAGGCGGAGCTTCCTGGGGCGTCGGTGAGGCGTGGGGGTGGCGGTGGCCGCGAGGGAGCGCGTCGGTGGCGGCGGCTCCGTTCGGTCGCGGGAGGGAGAGAGAGCAGAGGGGGATAGGGACGGAGGGAGAGACACGGGAGAGTGAGAGAGGGTCGAGGGGCCGCGTGGCGTGTCCAGGGAGTAGCGGAGGCAAGCAGGGAGGCAGGAGGTGGCCGAGCGCGTGCCGGCGTGCGGTGGCCACACGCCTCGCGTCCTTCTGGCGCGAGGTGGGAGACGGTGGCGGTTCGGTGGGCTGGGCCGCTGGAATTTGGCCAGGTGGGCTGAGAGGTGAGCGCCAGGTAGGGTTTCTCTCCTCTCTGCTTTTCCTATTTCTGTTTTTATTTATTTATTTTGTTCTGTGTTGTTTTAGTTTAGTAAAATACTAAACCATTTTATAAAATCCTGAAAATAGTTATGTGGCTAGAACTAAAATATACCAAACCACATAAAATGTTCCAGTATTATTGGACATATATTATTTATATATCAAATATATATCCAATGCAAATAGTTATTGAATTAATTCAAAGGCCCAAAATAAATGTTTTAGTCACTCCAAAAATATTGGTTTGCATTTTATTCTTGCCAATATTTTTCAAAGCTGAAAAGGAACATTTCCTTGGAAACATTTGAAGCAATTTTTAATGTTGATCATCATTTTTTTTAAATGACTTCTGAGGCTCTCCAATTCCCCAATTCAAATTTAAAGAAATTTAGACATGATGCATGGATGCAATGCCACTAGTTACAAGCAAGCTCTAGGGCTGTGACAACTCACGCCCACTAAACAAAAATCTCGTCCCAAGATTCAAGCGTAGGGTAAGGTGAAGGGGGAACGCAAACTAGCACAATCTTCACGATCCAGTTGCACTTCAAATGAACGTTGATTCGTTCACCGTCATTATCTTGTCGTCTTGCTCTGAGAACCCCAGCCAACATGACAACGAGAGGAGAAAGGAACTCTAGAAGGATCAATCTTCTCGAAGGTCGAACAACTCAGGATTAACTCATGGGATGAGACATAGCAACATCTCTCGAGCTGAGAGACGAAGCACACATCCATAGGAATGGAGTGAAGCAGATGACGAAGGTTCACTAGGTAGACAACAATTTCACGCTTAAGAAGGTGGTAAACGATTGTCAACGTAGCGAGGAGTTGAGTTGCCATGATACCATGACGAAACATCCTAGAGGAGGGTGATTCGTAGATTATCCCCTTAAGTTGCAAAAAGAATTACCTTTGATTCAGAGATCATTGAGACTCTTTAAACCAGCCTAAGGCAATTCTCGAGCGATCGTTTGGAGGGGGTCGGTAGAATGGCATACTCGGACTTGGATGATGTGGATTACCTTGTTGAAGACAACACAATGCATGATTTTTGCTTATCACCGGAAATGGAAGAGACCCATGGTAGAATGGCACATTGGCGGTGCAAGCTGGGAACAAAATGCAAATACTGGGAATGATTCTGGTAACTGGGGGGAAGAACCCAACAATAGAGAGTGAATTCACTGTTTGAAAAGGTCATAGCATTGTCGAGGAAACTGAGAGGAATCCCAGTTAGTGCCGATGATAACACGTAGCGCTTGTGCATGTTCTCAAGAACTTGAGCATTTGCACAATCATCAAGGTTTTATCAACAACTGCGTCAAGGGTGCTGACAGCACAACATACTACCATGATGAATAGCGACGGACGATGCAGATGCAAAGGAAGATAACACTTTCTCAGATTTCACCTTAGCGAGGCCAAGGGGACGAAATCTGGATGATCGACCGATAGACATTTAGCACTCCGCTTCTAATGTTCTCCTTGATGTGCTAGCGTAACCCATTCATAGATATGGTTTGATATCTAGAGCATCAAGTAAAAAGGTCGGACTTCGGAGCACAGAAATCCATAGGGGCAACTAGGGAGTAAATCCTACGAAATCCCTATGGGGAGGTGGCCAACTTCCTCAATCAAGATATTATAATAACAGGTCTTCCGGCTGGGTGTATTGGCCACGACATACACTTTACCGGTTTCCGAGGGACCAATATTATAGTTCTTGGGAAATGTTCCAAACCATCATATCTGCCTGAGATTCAGATCTGGTTGGTGTCAGGATATTCCAGACTCATCGAGTCTAGGAAGAAAAACGAAAGTTTGCAACACAAATCGACGAGATGACGTTGCGAGATTCTCGGGGAATGAACTACGATAGTAAGCTCCAAAACATGAGCTGGTTCTGCTACAAACATGTGAACACGCTGTCCCAGACAAACATGATCACATGGTAGTCTTATAATAAAACACTACCGAGTTCTGGTAGGGAACCATCATCGGGGATATCAGAGTCTTGTGCATTACCATGGATTAACACTTAACTCCTTTTCTTGAACAAATCAGTCAGTGGCTTGGGGTGCTACTGAACACATATAGAATGGAGGTTGCAAGTCTCCGAACCACAGAATACTTTTGCACGTATGCATGACTGATTTGGGATGATTCCAGAGGAAGCAAAACTAACTTTCTCAAATTCACGGCGGCAACTTTCACCAAATGCACGTGTATAAGAGGAAGTCACTCCTTTCATCAAACAAGTACTTCATGAGCTAGCATGAAGAAAATGCTTTCAAAAGTTTCCAACACTAGCTTAATGTTCAGCAAAATTATGGAGAAGACAAGGATGTTGTCAATGGGCTCAACAACAATTCATCTGGGTTTCCTTTCAAAAGGAATTCCATAGTTAAGTGAACAAGTGATAGCATTGGTCAGACCCAAAAGATATAATGGTGTATGCTCGAGGGATCAACCACGAGTAAGACAACATTACGAGCATCGTTAGTACTGAATTGATTTGACGATAGCCCACACCCAAATCAAAGGATTGATAAGACAATAGGTCCAGCAACTGATCACAGGGACCAATCGATGAAGATATCATCTTTCTTCAACACACTCTACACAAGAATATCCCTTTGGAACGAACTAAGTTAGGCAAGCTTTTATCTTCCAACTCTCCAAGTTGTTGTCTAGCTTAACCAACTAGCTCAGGGATATCTAGCACCGATTCTTGGAGAGAAGGTGGTTCACAAGAAACCAACTTGATCACGAGCTCAACATAACAGTCAAGGGACAACCTGGTAATACTTCCGAGAAGATATTCGGAAAATCACGAACCACCGGTATGTTACTAAGCTCAAGAACAATCTCGCTTTTGAGGGCAAGACGATATGATCAAATGAGCGAGGACTTGACAAAATCCTAACTCATCAATCGAAATGTGCACCAGGAAGATGGACAAGGTAGCACGATCAATCTTAGAATGATGATTCAAGAACAAACACGTTAAGAATGAGGTTATTGTCCATTTAACTACCAAGCAACAAGGTTGCTAGGAGTATTGATTTCACACATCATGATTCACTTGTCGACATTCCGGTTATAACCACACGGAACCGAGGAATGAGTAATGATGGCGAGAAGTATCACTGTACCAAGAGTTCATAGGATGGTGTGCAATTCCTATAACAATCCTGATATAAAAGATGGTAATACTCCAAGGTAGAGCAGAACAAAAGCTGGATTAGCAATTTGATCTGCGGAGCACAACTCCTTTGACCCAATCCTGGATGTGGAAGAGGTACTGGAGTTTGTTTTTCCTAGTCATTCCAGAATAGAATGGCTTGACGGACCACAAGAGTAATAGGCATCGATAAACGAATGCACGCATACTCTTGACTATCAATTGATAGACGAAGGTTAGTAGACAACTAAAGAGGGACAACTCAAAGGAACATATAACTTTTTGAGTTGTGGATGCGTAGATTAGTATGTCGAACCAGGTTCAACATAATTCTTCCGGATAACCCATGCAGAAAGATTGAGCTGGCAGAGTCACAATATAGCATGGAGAACTCATCAAGAGCACTCTGGTTGTGATCGTTCAGTTCAACGAGGAACTTCTGCCATAAGTAGTTCATGGTATTTGGAAGAAGAAGATACCACGGACTTGAAGGACTATCGCAAAGGTTACTAATAACCTAAGGGAGCTAGCAATTACTATCAACATGAAGTAAGTAGGGTGAATCTCGGGTTCAAAACCCAAGGAGTAGAATACCTACTACTAAGTGGCATCACGGGATGCTTTCGAGAATAAAAGCCAGAATCATCACACTGGGACACAAAACATGGCTAGACTACTAGATGATCCCCTGAGACACCTAGGGTCAAAATAATAACTCCAACATAAAGGTCGAGGCAGTAGAGTACCTCAACTCAACAATTTGTGTGATTAACCTGGCCTAAAAGACATTGAAACCAGAGGAAAAGGATTTTGCAAATGCATCAGACTCTTTGGAAACCTGGGATGACTCGGACAGCATAACGGCTGTAAATGCTCAGAAAAGATTTGAGGCATTCTACAAAAATGGTGGCATAGCCACTCAGAAGCACAATACCAAGGTTTCGGGATCAACAGTTAACATACAGAAGTCGTAGGAGCTGAACTCAAGCTTAAATCCAACAATCTTATAAGTCTACGGATTGGTAACACGTGATCCTGATAGAAAGAAGAGAAAGCCTAGTTCCTAATCCCCGTAGAAGAGAAGATGATGACTCAGATCAGAAGGCCATGAGGTATAAGGAGTAAAAAGAGCCTTACGTTCCATCCCACAATCAATTCCCTTATATAACTAAAGAATTTCTAGACTCAACTTCGACCAGTTTGGCTTGGTAATCCTACAGGCAGTCAAGCTCTGATACCAACACTGTCAGGACCCCGACTCAATGTCACATCGATCTAGCATGTAACATCTCATATCACTTTGTGGCCTCACGCACGGTATCCCCACGGGTGTCGCCTTACCTTTGCCCGGGACCGTTTGCGTCTTTTGGCACACGTATATGATAGTGTCGCTAGCATCCATATGATAAGGAGCCCGGGCTGACATGGCTAGTCGTAAACCCAAAGTGGCACAAACTTACAGGGACAAGCATCCATGACCCAACATCGAACGTGTCGGTCATCAGCGAGTGAATCCAGGCTGTAGCACTGGGCTAGCAGGACTCCGGTGAACCGGGCCGTAGCGGGCTAACAGGACTCCGGTATTCATCGCGTGACATTTCCCCGAAGGGACAGACACAGGAACGACGAAGGACACATGCCGGCCAGCCTAAGTGTTCCGGAGCAGTAGCAAGCTACCATGGCTCAGTGGAAACACTAGGAGACATTTCCCGGTAAGAGAGGCTACTAAAGATAAACAACTAGATAGTCAGATCCCACACATATCAAGCATTTCAATAACATACACACAATATGCTCGATATGTGCAAATACAACATGGCATCACAACATGACTCTACAACTCAAGTATTTAATCAATAGGCTCCAAGGAGCGAGATATTACAAACAGGGGTCTCATGACCCAACATTCAGAGCATACAAATCAAAGCACAAGCGGAAGCTATCATGTCTGAGTACAGACATCCATAAATGAAAAAGGCTGAGAAGCCTGACTATCTACCAGATCCTGCCGAGGGCACAAGATCGTAGCTGAGGTAACAAGCTAAACGTCGAAGTCCATGCGGAACTACTAGCGAGACCGAAATCTCTCTGCAAAAACATAAAATAGGCAAACGTGAGTACAAATGTACCCAGCAAGACTTACATCAGAACTAACTACATATGCATCATTGTCAACAAAGGGGATGGTGGGGTTTAACTGCAGCAAGCCAGCTTTGACTCGGTGGCAATCCTGAACTACGACTGCAAGTAACTCTTTGAGGTGGCGCACACGAGTCCACATATTCACCATATCAATACACCACTATGGATCCACTCCCGTCTCCCTACGAGAGCGCCATCCATAGCACTCACGCTTTTCTTGCGTATTTTAGAGTATCCACTTTCACTTGTCTATGAACTGATATAAGCAACCCAGAAGTCCTTTTCCGCGGACACGGCTATTCGAATAGGTAATGTTAACCCTGCAGGGGTGTACTTCTTCACACACGCTCTCACCACTTACCGCCGTTTACACGACATGTACTCGGCAACCTTCAAGCGGAAGCCCAACGTGGGTGTCGGCCACGGCCTACCTAAACACTCGAGTCTCTAGTCCAGGTTTATCGCCTATTCGGGTTCCATCCATGAGGAGATCCGGCCGGAGTTTCGCTCACAGCCCCAAACGATGTGAACAGGGTTCCCGAGACACCAAACGGGTGCCCGATACACCGTGCCATGTGCCTACCGCATCACAGCCCACCCCTACGGTCAGCGCTGCGCACGGCCTCCAGCATACTACAAACACCAGAAACTACTTGCAACTCCTGGACAGAGGACAAGGGTGATCAAGAAGCCGAGAGGGTCCATTGGTTTCGGGCCCAATGCGTGGTAGTAGCTGAATCATGGATCACAAACACAGAACTCAGTTCCTGAGGACGGCTGCAATGAGACAACCCACCATGTACTCCTACATGGCCTCTCACCGCTACCTTTACCAAATCGTATTCACACACTTAGCTCAAACATAGTAGGACATGTTCACACACCTCTGATTCATCCCCGATGAATCAGACCTGACTCAACTCTAAGCAGTAGCAGGCATGACAAACAAGAAAGAATGAGTAGGCACAACAGGGCTCAAACAACTCCTACTCATGCTAGTGGGTTTCATCTATTTACTGTGGCAATGACAGGTCATGCAGAGGATAAAGGGGTTCAACTACCGCAGCAAGTAACAGATGAATCGTTGTTGTCCTAATGCAGTAAAAGAGAGCAAGAGTGAGAGAGTAGGATTGTATCGGAATGAACAAGGGTGTTCTGCTTGCCTGGCACTTCTGAAGATAACATTGAGTCTTCATCAGTGTCAACGATCACATCATCGGTACAACGTCTATGGAGGGGGAACAACACTGGCAAACACAGAGGAAACACGATCAATGCAATGCACAATATGATGCATGCTATGAGATGGCAATATGAATGTGTTTTGGGCTAATGCATCTAGCAACAAGTTAAATGGGGTTGGTTTGAATTCAAGATTCAAATTCAAACTCCATATGTGATTATTCAAATGCCATTTATTTGTTTTGTCCAAATCAGAGGACAAACATTATTCAAACATGCATGAAAATGGTACAGATGGATTCCTTGAATTTTTTTGATAATTTTTCATATATAATTTATTTAATTTGGAGTTACGGTTGAATTTCTATGAATTTTTGAAGTTTTGGACATTTTATGAAAATATTAAATCATTTAAGATTTATTTAAATTCCAGAAAGGAATTATTGCGTCAGCATGACCTCATAGTGACGTCAGCAGGTCAACAGGTCACTGTCCGGTCAGACCTGACAGTGGGTCCCGCGTGTCAGTGTAATTAGTTTAGTTAGAATTTAATTAAACTAAACTGGGTTAATTAACAGGGCTGGGCCCCACCTGTCAGTGACTCATCGGAGTCAACCAGGGCCCACCTGTGGTCAAAGTCAACGTCAGCAGCGCCGGCGTTTAGCCGCCGGCGAGCCCGACGCGGCGGCGAGAGTGGTTTTGGCCACTCCGACGACCAAAAGGGCCGCGGAGGGCATCTAGGTGGAGCTGGGGACGAGCCGAAGCTCTTGGTGGAGTTAGCTGGGGTCGGGGTGGCCGGAATCGGCGCCGGCGACGACTTAGGTGGCCGCCGGAGTTCGGCCGGGGTCGAACACGGCGCTGCGGTGCACTAGAGGGGAAACGGAAGGGCGCTGCGGGCTCCTGGGAGGGCGGCAAACTTGGTAACATGCTCGGGCGCAGGCTGGGGTGGCCCTGGCCACGGCGGCGCCATGGCCGGCGGCGAGGAGCGATCGGCTCCGGTGATTAGGGCGGCTAGAGGGTACGTTCCGCAGCGAGAAGAGAGGGGAAAGACGGCAGGGCTCACGTGGATCGTGTAGGGCTGGTCGGCGAGCTCGGGGAAGCACGAACGACGGCGAATCGACGATGAGGTTGACGGCGGCCGAAGGTTGAAGATGAGCTTGAAGACGACGTTGCAGGGCTTCCGGAGGGCCATGGATCGGTGGGGAGGAAGAGGGGGTCGAGGCGGAGCTTCCTGGGGCGTCGGTGAGGCATGGGGGTGGCGGTGGCCGCGAGGGAGCGCGTCGGTGGCACCGGCTCCGTTCGGTCGCGGGAGGGAGAGAGAGCAGAGGGGGATAGGGACGGAGGGAGAGACACGGGAGAGTGAGAGAGGGTCGAGGGGCCGCGTGGCGTCTCCAGGGAGTAGCGGAGGCAAGCAGGGAGGCAGGAGGTGGCCGAGCGCGTGCCGGCGTGCGGTGGCCACACGCCTCTCGTCCTTCTGGCGCGAGGTGGGAGACGGTGGCGGTTCGGTGGGCTGGGCCGCTGGAATTTGGCCAGGTGGGCTGAGAGGTGAGCGCCAGGTAGGGTTTCTCTCCTCTCTGCTTTTCCTATTTCTGTTTTTATTTATTTATTTATTTTGTTCTGTGTTGTTTTAGTTTAGTAAAATACTAAACCATTTTATAAAATCCTGAAAATAGTTATGTGGCTAGAACTAAAATATACCAAACCACATAAAATGTTCCAGTATTATTGGACATATATTACTTATATATCAAATATATATCCAATGCAAATAGTTATTGAATTAATTCAAAGGCCCAAAATAAATGTTTCAGTCACTCCAAAAATATTGGTTTGCATTTTATTCTTGCCAATATTTTTCAAAGCTGAAAAGGAACATTTCCTTGGAAACATTTGAAGCAATTTTTAATGTTGATCATCATTTTTTTTAAATGACTTCTGAGGCTCTCCAATTCCCCAATTCAAATTTAAAGAAATTTAGACATGATGCATGGATGGAATGCCACTAGTTACAAGCAAGCTCTAGGGCTGTGACACCAAGCTCCTGGCGAAGTCGTAAGTATTTGGATGCCATAATACTTCTTGCATGTTTTAGCTCTATGGCTTCTTATTATGTCAAGATATGTTTGTGCAGTCCGTCCAAAGCCCACATCGACTTATCCTCCTCGAATGGGTCGTTGAGCTCGTCAGAGATGAACAGCTATTCGCTCCCAACAGCCTCCACTCCCCGGCCTGCGGACGACACCGAAGTGTTGTCTCAAAAGATATCGGGCCAGGGTGAGATCGATCTGGAGGGGCCTCAGGGCGAAACCCCCGATGCCGGGCTCATGGGGGGGAGATCCCCATGGATTCTGTTGAGGGGGGTCGCAGCAGGCTTTGTCCCCAGCCGGATACTGCGCCAGAACCTCCGGTGGTTCCGGATTCAGACAGGCAGCCCCCCGCCAAGGAGAGCAAGCCGCCTGTGCCGATGAACTCTGTCCATCCAGAGGCATCGGATAACTTGGTGGAAGCGCTTCAGAGCGGTTCCCTTGATGAAGGACACCGTACTCTTATGAGTATGGTGACTGCGAAGGTCCAGTCCGCCAAAAGCGGATTGACCGAAGCCTGTGCCAGCCTCCTGACAGGCTTTGAGGTAAGTAATTTAAATTATGAGAAAGTATCACAGTATAGATAGTAGCCCCTGATGCTCTGTTTGGTGTTCGGGATGAAAAGACGAATAGAGGATCAAATATTATTCCCAGGAGTCTAATCATGTTATGTCTATGTGAATAAGCAGGCTGTCACATCCCTAGTTCTGGTCTGCTTTGGGTTAGCTAGTCTTGTGTTGCATCATGTTTAAGTTTCTCTTAAACCTGAAATGGGGATCAACAAACCCCAACACCACCCCTGAAAATACCAGGTTCAACTGAAAAACATTTCAATGAACCCAAAATGCCTTCACAAAAGTTCATCATTTTTGAATTGGTCTAGAACCTCTCCCAAAAATGGTGCACATTTTTCTAGGCCATTCTAGATTTTTGAATTAAATCATATAGTATTTGCATTTGGGAATTTAATTGCTAATAATATTTTAAATGCTCAAATAATCACAAACTGAAATGTTTGTTGTTGGAAATATTCCAAACTGTGACATTGACAAGTCTCATGATTTTTGGAAATACCCTGGCATTTTTAATAAAGCCAAACACAATTACAGAAAATAGAAAACAGAAATAAAAGAGAGAGAGAGGCTCACCTGGGAACTTACCTGGCGCTCTAGTCCACCTAGCGGCCCATCTGAGTTGGCCAGCCCAGCCCACCTCCTCCTCTCTGTTGTCTTCCTCCCCCTCGCCCTGAAGCAGCTTGGTGCCGATCGCTGGTGCCACCCTTGCCACCTCCTGCTTGCCACCGAGGTGCCCCCTCTGCCTCTCACATCGCTCTCTGCTCTCTCCCGACCCCTTCCTCCTTCTCTGCTTCCTCTCCCGAGCACCCCCGATCGGAGCTCGTCGTCGCCGACGCCATTTGCCAAGGCCACCGTGCTCCCCTCACCTCCCCACGCTGTCCACGGCCTCCGCCATCGTCCGCCGCTTCGCCCCACCCTGGCCCTGAGCGCTAGGACGGCCTGCATCGCCGGCTGCCTCGTATTCTTCCTCCTCGGTCGCCGGAAGCCACACGCGCCGATTCGCCGCCGTCTCTGCCTCCCCGAGCTCGTCGTCTACCTCATCCGACCCACCGTGAGCTCCTGCACATTTTGCCCCTAACCCCGTGGCTTGCCGCTCGCCGTAGCCGTTGTCTGTCACATCCTAGTTAGCCATGCATTAGAGTGTTGCATCATGTTTACTCTTTCATCAGAAACCTGAAATGGGGATGACAGAACCCCCAGTCCCCTCTGAAACCAATTAGGGTTTACTAAAAACTTTTTCAATGAACCTGAAATGCCCTTCTAAAATGCCCATCATTTTTGTCTTGGTTCAGAACCTCTGCCAAAAGTGGTGCACATTTTCCTAGGCCATCTTAGGGTTTTTGAATTAAATCATAAGTATTTGAATTTGGGCATTTAAAATTATATAAAATAATTAATTGCTCAAATAACTCCAAACCAAAATGTTTCATGTTGGAAATAATCCAACTATGGACCAGGAGTAGTTTGGGGATTTTTGGAGTTGCCCAAGTATTTTATTTAATTCAACAAAGTGGCAGAAGTATTAATAAAAAACAGAAAACAGAAAGAAATGGGAAAAGGCTTACCTGTCGCCCAGCACCGGCCCACCTGCCGGCCCAGCCCAGCACCGCGCCAGCGAGCTGCTTGCCAGCCAGGCAGGCAGGTGCTCGACGGCGAGCACCGCATGGGTGCCACGCACCTGCTCGCCTCCTCGCCGCCTCCCTCGCCCGGCTAACGCAGTGAATCGGCCTCCCTCTCTCCCCCGAACCTCCCAGACACCCCCTCTCCCCTCCAGCTCCTCTCCCTCGCTCTCCCACGCCATGGCCGACGCCATCGCCGCCACCCCCTCGCCGTAGCCACGCCCTCCGTCAACCCCACGCCGTGCCGCCGTGTCCAGGAGCTCCGCCGCGGTCCACTTGATCGAGCTAGCCGAGCCCCGTGTGCTCGTGCGGCCCGAGACCACCGCACGGACCTCGCCCGAGCTCGCCGTCGCTGGAGATCCCCTTCAACGCCGTCGCCGCCTCAGCTCGTCCCCGACCCCGCCGGTGGCCTCTACGGGAGCGCTGTGAGCCTAGCTACCTCTCCGACCCTCTCTCTCTCATTCCCGAGCCGTGTAGCCACCGCACGAAGATCACACGCACGCACCGCCGCAGATCTCGTCGCCGACGTGCTTCCGACCATCCTCCGGCCAACCTGCGGTGTCCAACGCACTCACCACGCTGCGTTAGGCCCAACCGTGCACTCCCCGCACCTCACCGGAACGGCAAAAATCACTTCCGCCGCCGCGTCGGGCTCGCCGGCGGCTAAACGCCGGTGCAGCCGACCCGGATTTGACCACGGGTGGGCCCTGGTTGACTCCCCTGAGTCAATGACAGGTGGGGCCCAGCCCTGTTAATTAAACAGGTTTAGTTTTAATTAAACTTTAATTAATTTAATCACCCTGACATGCGGGACCCACTGTCAGGTTTGACCCTGACGTGTTCCGTTGACCTGCTAACGTCAGACTGACGTCAGGCTGACGCAATAATTGATTTTCTGGAATTATTCTATTATAGGAAATTCCAGAATATAATTTAAACTTCAAAAATTCATAACTTTTATTCTGTAACTCCAAATCAGACAAATTATATATGAAAAATGATCAGAAAAATCCAATCTATCCATCTGTACTATTTTCATGCATGACTAAACAAGTTAACTTGATGTTTAATGCAGAACAAGGAAAAACACTTTAAAGGGCCATGTTTGAGTTTGAAATTTGAATCTTTGATTCAAATTGGTTCAAACCCTTCTGGTCTTAGCTGCATTAGCCCAACACACTCATATTGCCATGTTTCATGCATGCATCATATTGTTGCACATTGTTTGGTGATGGTTGTGTATCGGTGTTCTTTGCGGCAGGATCTGCCTCCGAGGAGTACCGTGATTACCCTAACGAAGAACCATATCAGTGCATCGAACCATCAGGCAAGCAACCAACCATTTGATTATATCGATACAATCCCATGTTCTAGCTCCTGCTCTCTTTTACTGCATTAAGACAACGCGTTTCAAACTGCTGTGTGCTACGGTAGTTGAACCCACTTCCTCTGCATGACCTGTCATTGCCACAGTAACTAGATGAAACCCACTAGCATGTGTAGGAGTTGATTGAGCCATATGTATGTGTTGTTCCTACCTTGCTATGCCTGCTATGCTTAGAGTCGTGTCAGGTCTGGTTCATCTGGGTGATGGACTAGAGTGAAATGATTATGTCGGTAATGAAAGTGGTGTGGTGAACATGATTTGGTAAAGGTATCGATGAGAGGCCATGTAGGAGTACATGGTGGGTTGTTTCATTGAAGCCGACATTAAGCACTGAGATCTGTATGTGTGATTTAAGATTCAGCTACTACCATGCATTGGGCCCGAAACCAATGGACCCTCTCGACTTCTTATTCACCCTAGTTCTCTGTCCAGGAGTTGCAAGTAGTTTCTGGCGTTTGTAGTATACTGGAGGCCGTGGACAGCGCTGACCGTAGGGGTGGGCTGTGATGCGGTAGGTACGTGGCACGGTGTACCGAATACCCGTTAGGTATCTCGGGAACCCTGTTCACATCGTTTGGGGCTGTGAGCGATACCTTGGCCGGATCTCCTCATGGATGGAACCCGAATAGGCGATAAACCTGGACTAGAGACTTAGGTGGTTAGGTAGGTCGTGGCCGACACCCACGTTGGGCTTCCGCTTGAAGGTTGCCGAGTACATGTCGTGTAAACGACGGTAAGTGGTGAGAGCGTGTATGAAGAAGTACACCCCTGCAGGGTTATCATGATCTATTCGAATAGCCGCGTCCGCGGTAAAGGACTACTTGGTTGCCTATACAGTTCATAGACAAGTAAATGGAAACTACTAAAAGCCTCAAGACAAGTGTGAGTGCCGAGGATGGCTCTTCCGTAGGAAGACGGAGGTGGATCCTCGGTAGTGTATTGAATTGGTGAGTAGTGGACTCGTGTACGCAAAACCGTTTCAAATTGGAGTCTCGTAGGTTAGCCTAGCCAAGAGTCAAAGCTGGCTTGCTGCAACAACTCCACCAACCCTTCTTGATAATGTGCATGTATATAGGATCTGATGTAAGTCTTGCTGAGTACCTTTGTACTCATGATGCTATAATTTACATTTTTACAGAAGACGCTGCAACCCCTTCTGATGGGTTCTACGTAGACGTTGACATCAATGAGTAGGCTATGACCCAGGTGGTGATCCTGAGCTTGTGAAGGACCACGTAGTATAGCTAGGCTTTCCAAGCCTCTTTGATTTTCTAGTTGTCTGTACTCAGACAAGTTACTTCCGTTGCTGGTTTGTATGACTGTATGACTTGAATGTTGGGTCGTGTGACCCGTACCTTTGTGTATGTAATGTATGGCTCTCTGAGCCTTAAATAAAGTACTTGTGTCGTAGAGTCATGTTGTGATGCCTTGTTGTATTTGCACATATCGAGCATATTGTGTGTATGATTGAAATGCTTGGTATGTGTGGGATCT